>NW_024342542.1:1141790-1143284 GCF_902729225.1 Pteropus medius | reverse complement strand
CTGGAGCTACCTGTAGGAGGAGGGGGAGGGGAGAAGGAGCAGCAAGTTCCCTGAACAGCCCTGTATGGGAGAGCCGTTAATCCCCGTGACTGTTGGCAGGGCCCAGTCATCAGGGCAGAAAGCAGAGAAGCCGGATGGCAGAAAAACAACAGTTGATTTTTACTAGCCGTGGTTGCAAAACCGAGGCTGAGCCGCAGCCCCCAATCTCCAACCCAGAGGACCCCTCCCACCATACCCTCTGAGACAGAACACCATGGAGCCCCAGCGTAATATGAGCAAAAGCTACCAAAACTGTTGCTAACACTGACAGGGACCGAATCTGAGAGTAGCAAGCATGATTAAATATCTACCAGAAAATAAAAAGGCATTTTTAAGGCTTTATATAAAGCAAGGATCCAAGAGGCTTAGACGCCACCACTGGAAACCAAAAGGAAAGCTCATTCTTTGCAGCAGGCTAAAGAGAGACCTTTATGTCATAAATCTTTTCTGGAAACAGCAGAATACACTTCCATTAATGCCCAGGCGGAGAAATTGAACACCATGAAATTCATTGAACACCATGAAAAACCAAGGTGACAAGGCATCTCCGAAAGAGAAAAATCTCCAGAAAATGAGCTTACGGACATAGAAATATGTGACTTAAATGACAGAGAATTCAGGATGGTACTTTTGAAAAAACTCAGTGAATTCCGAAACACGTCATATTGACAATTTCAGGAATTGTAAAAACACCTAGATGAGCAGAGCAAGAAGATTGAAACCGTCAAAAAGAACCAAATAGAACTGCTGGATATGAAGAACACACTGCAAGAGTTGAAAAATGAAATAGCAAGCTTGGGAAATAGAGTCGACCAAATGGAGGAAAGGATCTGTGATATTGAAGATAGAAATGCAGAAATAAACCAGAAGGAAGAAGAGAGAAACCGAAGAAAGAAAAATAATGAAAGAGAAATACAAGAATTAGCTGATACCATCAGGAGAGGAAACATAAGAATAATGAGCATTATTGAAGGCGAGGAAAAGGAACAGGGACTAGAAAGCATTTGCAGACAAATACTGGACAAGAATTTCCCAAATCTAATGAATGAGCTGGAGCTTGGCAGTCAAGAAGTCAACAGAACACCCAATTATCTCAACCCAAAAAGCCCTTCACCAAGACACGTTGTATTAAAATTAACAAAAATCAACCTCAGAGACAGAATTCTCAGGGCAGCCAGGGAGAAATAAAACGGTAACTTATAAAGGAAAATCCAATAGATTACCCTCGAACTTCTCAGCGCAAACCTTACAAGCCAGAAAGAAATGGAATCATATATTTAAACTATTAAGTGAAAGGAACTACCAGCCTAGAATAATGTATCCAGCTAACCTCTCCTTTAGATATGAAGGAGAAATTAAGACCTTTCCAGACATAGAAAAATTGAGAGAATTCTCCACTACGAGGGCTGCACTACAGGAAATACTGAAAGGGGTCAGCTCACCTAAAACAAAATG
>NW_024342542.1:1112594-1139309 GCF_902729225.1 Pteropus medius | reverse complement strand
AAAAAGTCATCAGATTTGTATGGAAGCACAAAAGACCCCAACGCCATCCTGAGAAAAAAGAACAAGGCTGGAAGAATCACTCTGCCCGACTTCAAATTATACTACAAAGCGACAGTAATCAAAATGGCATGGTATTGGCAGCAAAAGAGACACACAGACCAGTGGAACAGAATCGAGAGATCAGAAGTAAACCCATATTTATGTGGGCAAATAATTTTCAACAAAAATGCCCAAAACATACAGTGGAGAAAGGAAAGGCTCCTCAATAAATGGTGCTGGGAAAATTGGAAGGTCACCTGTAAAAGAATGAAATTAGATTGTTGTCTATCACCACACATCAAAATTAACTCAAAATGGATTAAGGACCTGAATATAAGACCTGAAACAATACAATGCATAGAAGAAAACATAGGAACAAAACTCAAGGACCTTGGACTTAAAGAGGGTTTTATGAATTTGACCTCAAAGGCAAGGGAAATAAAAGCAAGACTAAATGAATGGGACTACATCAAACTAAAAAGCTTCTGCTCAGCAAAAGAAATCATCAACAAGGCAAAGAGACAATCATATCAATGGGAAAATGTATTTGCAAGTAATGCCTCTGATAAGGGCCTAATATCCAAAACATACAAGGAAATCATACAACTCAATAACAACAAAAAAACAAATGATCCAAAAAATGGGCAGAGGACATGAACAGACACTTCTCCCTAGAGGACATACAAATGGCCTACAAATATATGAAAAGATGCTCAACATTGCTAGATATTAGGGAAATGCAAATCAAAACCACAATGAGATACCATCTCACACCTGTTAGTATAGCTATAATCAATAGCACAAGTAATAAAAATGTTGGAGAGGATGCAGAGAAAAATGAACCCTCATACACTGCTGGTGGGACTGCAAATTGGTGCAGCCTCTATGGAAAATAGTACGGAGGTTCCTCAAAAGACTAAGAATTGATCTACTATATGATCCAGCAATCTTCTACTTGGTATTTATCTGAAAGACTTGAAAACCCGTATCTGAAAAGATATTTGCACACCGATGTTCATAGCAGCATTATGCACAGTGGCCAGGACATGGAAGCAACCGAAGTGTCCTATGATAGATGATTGGGTAAAGAAGTTGTGGTACATAAATACAATGGAATATTACTCAGCCATAAGAAGAGATGGAATACTGCTATTTGTGACAACATGGATGGACCTCGAGATAATCATGCTAAGCGAAATTGTATTAACCAATGTTACCCTGATAAACGTAATAAAAAAAGTGGGACATTATGGAACTGCTGGTAGGGAACTTTGTTGCCTTATTCCCTAAAAGGTCAGATTTTCAGCAGCTAAAGTCATCCATTCCAAAGTGAATGTGATAAAGAAGTGAATTGAGATAATATACTTTGGCTGTTTGAACAGTAGCATTTCACAGGAAGAGAGAAAAAGATCAACCTTATATTTTCTGACCACATTATGGCTGCTTCTTTTTGTAATAAAGCAGAAAAGCTCTTTCCCAAAAATAATATACAAATGGCTAATAAGTACATGAAGAAAAGATGTTCAACATTATTAGCCATCGAGCAAATAAAAATCAAAACCACAATGATATATACTTCATACCCATGAGGATGGCTATAATCAACATGTGAAGACATAGAGAAAATGGAATCCTCATACATGGCTTGTAAAATGTGGTATATTTATACCATATTATTTGGCCATAACAAGTAACAATATATACTGATACATATTAAAACATGGATGAATCTTGAAAACATTATGCTGAGCAAAGAAAGTTGGACTCAAAAGGCCACATATTGTATGATTCTATTTATATGAGAGGTCCTTAACAGGCAAATCCATAGAGAGAGAAGGTAGATTTACTGGCTGTTATGGATTGACTTGTGTCCTCCCAAAATTCATATATTGAAGTCTTAACTCCCAGGATGACTATATTTGGAGATGGGGCTTATCTATAAGAAGTTATTGAAGGTTAAGTGAGGTCACAAGGGTGGGGACCTAATCTGATAGGGTTGCTGTCCTTATAAGAGGAAGAAGAAAAAAAGTAGAAGAGACACCAGATATCCTTTTTCATGCACACAGAGGAAAGAACATGTGAGGATACAGAGAAGGTAGCCATTTACAAGCCAGGAAGAAAGGCTTCACTGGACACCACCCCTGACAGCAACTTGATCTTGGAGTTCTTGCCTTCAAACTGGAATTACATAATGGTGATAGTTTCATAACTCCGAATATATTAAAAAGCAGCATACAGTTTAAAAGAGTGAATTTTATGGTATGTGAATTCTTTCTCAATAAGAAACATCAGTTATATCTCAATTTTAAAAAATCTAAAAAAAAAAAAAGCAAGCTGCACATTTATAAAAGCCCATGGTGATCATGGACAAACTTGGAACTTGACCTGAGGAACTTAGTGAAATCCTCTTACCTCCTACTTTCCTATTTTGATTTACAATGTCATTCATTAGTTGTAATGCATGTCCACTTACAGTAAACTCTATCAATTAAGTGACTGAGAAAGTGAAAAAACCTTTTCACTTTCAGTATAGGAAAGGTAAGTGTTTAAAATGGGAGGTTTGGCCCTTATTGGCTCTTGTTTTTATGCCCTTCCTATCCTCATCTTTGCTTTTCTTACCATAATATTTTTTTGCTTCTTCATTAATTTTCTTTCCCAACGCCCACCCATTTTCCTCTTTGCTTCCTTTGTCTTATTCTCTTTACAACAATAAATGTGTATTGAAAATGTACTATTTTGACAGTAGGGGTTCTGCTGTGAGGTAGCTTATAGTCATGGCTTGTCTTTCTTTTCTCTTCTGCATCATTACTGCCAGGTTGAGGTGGAAGTCTAGGCTATCCACTGTTACTGCTATGATATATAAAAATACCGAAAGCAAGGATATGAAAATGCCTGACTCTTGTGTTCATTCATGATGCTGTTCTGATTTTTAGGAAGCAGGAGATGGTGTTGATGATGATGAGCTTGTAAGACTCAGGATATGCGCTGGGCAAGAGTATGGAGTTTTCCTTAACAGAGCATGGGCAGTCTCTGTGGGTGGGATGGCCTGGGCTTGGGTTTCTAGAAGTGAATCAACAAGCATTTCTGGAGCATGACTGGGTCTTAAGAACCTGGTGCTAGGAACAGAGAATTCAACGATGTGACCTCTGTCTTTTAAGAACCTAGTATGTACTAGAAATAAATAGATGCACAATTTCTCATAGTAACTAGCAGGTCCCATCAGCCTCTTTATCTGTTGTTATCCCTTCCCTCCTGTCCTTCACTCAGTCACTCAGTTAGTCATTTGCTCGCTCGCTCATATGTACACTAAAACTTATACCAAGCATTTTATTTCATGCCAGTTTTTGTGTAAAGCACTGGGAACACAAAGACCAGTAAGGAAAAATGGCTTCCAAAATCAGTCATTACTTCTGAGGAGCTGAACTCACTACTTCCTCTGGCAGGAAAATCCTCTTCCCTTTTCACAAAACCAAAGTCTTATCTTAAACTTTCTTCTCAAGTCTTTGCAAATGAAGGCTATGTGCTTATAATCAACTCAATTATTCCAGTTATCCCCTTTCATTTATGTTTATGCATTTTAAAACTCTAAATATTTAGCCCTCTATTTACAGATTCTATCACTATAAGGCCCCTATTATAATGAAGCAACTTCTCATGGGGTTATGTATTACTAGGGTCATTATGGGATTATGTTTCTCTCCAAAGACTAATAAATGCTACTGATTGTTGAGTCAGACTTGGAAACCCTGGTCTCCAAAATCTTATAATTTCATACTGGACTTCAAATAGCACATATATCCCTAAATAAATGAGCTTAATTTTAACTACTGACCTATCCTAGTCTGGCATAATCTGCCACTGGTCTGAGTGAACTAGTGAACATGGTATATGGCTTTGTATTAGAAATGTATAATTAGCCACTCAAAGTCTCTCTCTAAGCAGCATATAGGTAACCATTAGAACATTCATTCTTTAAGTCAAAGGTACAAACATACAAATACCTGACGGAAGGCTGTGGAACACTGTCTGGACTGGCTGGTACCTGGACTCCCTTTTCCCATTCTTCTTTCCATGTATCCGTAAAGAGGTAATAGCTGTCAGGATTAATGTGTTGAGAATCTGACAGTTTCATGGCACTGATGAGGTCCTTCCGGAATACCTGGGAAGACATTGCACACACCTTGAGAAGATCATCACTAAGGAACTAACATCATTTAATGTTCTTTAAAAATACCATCCCCACTCTCTCTATATTTTGATAAGAGAAACATCTCTAACTTCCTAAATGGCCAGAATAACTTCTATTTGGAAAAGGACTTAAGTGTTGACAGGGAAGCCAGCTTGTTCTCAATCTAATAAATAGTAAAGGAGTCCTTCTTGAATTATTTCCTTGGGATCCTTGAATTTAAATTAATAATACAGGTAACTTCAAAACAGTTTGCATAAAACAAACAATCCTTTTTATTTTAAGAGAATTTTTGTAAGAGTTTATTGGAACCGAACAGAAGACATATGCTGGGGAGCAAGCTCTCAAGTGTTCTCAAAACAAACAATCTTTAACTCTCTTAAATTAAGCAAAAAGTATCCTCTGATAACATAATTGATTATTTAGCCATCGCCTTATTTTTTAATTATTTACTTAGAAATAATTTTAGACTTAGATAAGTTAAAAAAAATAAATGAATGAGACTATATCAAACTAAAAATCTTCTGAACAGCAAAAGAAACCTTCAACAATTCGAAGAGGCAACCAACCGAGTGGGAGAAGACATTTGTAAATATCTCCGATGGGGGCAAATATCCAAAATATATAAAAAAACTCATACAACTCAATAAAAAAACCAAACAATTCAATTAAACAATGGACAGAAGAACTGAATAGGTACTTCTCCCAAGAAGACATACAAATGGCCAACAGACATATGAAAATATGCTCAACTTTAGTAGCTATTAGGGAAATGCAAATCAAAACCACAATGAGATACCTCCTCACACCTTTTAGAATGGCTACTGTCAATAAGACAAGTAATAACAAGTGTTGGTGAGGATGCGGAGATAAAAGAACACTCATACACAGCTGGTGGGACTGAAAATTTGTACAGCCACTATGGACAACAGTACAGCGGTTCCTTAAAAAATTAATTGTAGAATTACCATATGACCCAGCACTCCCTCTTCTGGGTATCTACTCAAAAAATTTTAAAACATTTATCGGCAAAGATACATGTACCCCTATGTTCATTGTAGATTTATTCACAGTGGCCAAGACATGGAAACAACCGAAGTTTCCTTCAATACAAGGGTAGATAAAGAAGCTGTGGTATATATATACAATGGAATATTATTCAGCCATAAGAAAAGATGAATACTGCCATTTGTGACAACGTGAATGGATCCTGAAATTATCATGCTAAATGAGATAAAGTCAGAAAAAGTTGAGAATCATATGATTTCATGCATATGTGGGATATAAAACTAAAAGCAACAAATGAACAAGAGAACCAAAAACCCATAGACACAGACACCAGTTTAGTGGGTACCAGAGGGAAAGGAGGGAGGGAGGAGGTAAATAAGGGTAAAAGGGGTCACATATATGGTGGCGGAAGGAGATCTGACTTTGGGTGGTGAACACATAATGCGATATACAGATGATGTATTATTGAATTGTACATTTGAAACCTATATAATTTTATTAACCAATGTCACTCTAATTTAATAAAAAAAAAATAAAAAATAAATTGGATGTCCTGATGTAAAAAAAAAGAGTACGATGCTCCCATATACCCTTCACAGTTTCCTCTAATGTTAACATCGTACATAACCAGAGAACAATTGCCTAAATGAGAAAATTAACACTGCTACAATACTATTAATCTACAGAATTCATTCAAATTTTACTAATTTTCCCTCTACTGTCCTTCTGTTCCAGAATTCAACTCAGGATCTCACATTGCAATTAGTTGTCTCTCCTTAGTATCTCCAATTGGTGACAGTTTTTCAGTATTTCCTTTGTCTTTCAAGAACTTGAAACTTTTGAAGAGTACTAGTCATATATTTGATAAAATGTCCTACAATTTGGGTTTGTGTGATGTTTTCTCATGATTAGATTGAGATTATTAATTTTTTTTTGATGGTGTACCCTTCTCATTCCATTATATAAGGGATATATTATGCCAATGTCTTATTAGTAGTGATGTTAAACTTGATCGCTTGGTTAAGGTAATGTCTTGCTGGTTTTCTTCACTGTCAGGTTACTATATTTCTCTTTGTAATTAATATCCTATTAGAGGAAATACTTTTGTGATAATAAAAACATCCTGTTTCTTTTCAAACTGTCATGGACTAGTCTTATTATCCACTGGTAGATACCTTGCCTGCAATGAATTATTACTGTAGTGTTCTAATGGTGATTTTCTATTTCCCTTAGTCTTACATTTATTAATTCGAATTTCTCTGTAAGAAAGATCTGTCCTTTCTCCCCCATTTATTTATATCATTATTGACTCCTGGATACTTATTTTATTCTTTGGGTTATAATTCAGTGTTGTTAACTTATTCTGTTGCTGAAATTGTTCCACCTTTGGTCTTTGGGAATACTTTCGGGTTGACTGGTGCTCGTGCTCTTTCAAAACATCCCATACTTTTTGGAGTACTGCCTTAATTTCCTATATTACAACAAGTCCCAGGCATGTTTATATCCTCTAACTGGTTATAAAAGCTACTGACTTCATATGTTAACTTCATATCCTGCTTACTTTACTGAATTCTTTTATTGCGTTAGTTTTATCACTGATTTTTCTTATGGTTTTCCAGATATGCTATCGAATCATCTGTAAACAGAGAAGGGTATCTTCTTTACATGGTCTTATGTCTCTAATTAGTTTCTCCTGTTTAATTGTACTGGCTAATACCTATACCAGTATTTGGAATAGTAACAGAGATAGTGGGCATATCTGTCTTCTCCGTATTGAATTTTGTTGAAGTCTTCTTCAGTGTATATGGAAATAATTCTATAATTTTTCCTTAGATATATATTAATATGCTGTATGATAATACTGGATTTCATAATACTGAAACAAATTTGCATTTCTAGAATGAACATCATTTGGTTGTGATATACTATTTTCTTGATATGGTACTGTTGTTTTCTAATATTTCGTTTAATATTTTTGTATCATTCCCACGAGTGATATTTATGTTTCCTTTTTTTTTTGGTATTGTCTTTAAGGTTTAGGTTATCAGTGTTATGCATGTTTCTAAAAATATTAGAATATTTTCCTTCTGCTACAATGTTCTAGAATTTGAGAATTAATGGGACTATCTGTTCCCTATGAAACCACCTGGATTCGGTGTTTTTTGTGGGGTAGTTCCTTAATAATTTTCTCTATTTCTTTTTGGAAATTTATCTCTTAAGTTTTCTATCTCTAGTGGAGTCAATATTGGTAATCTGTATTTCCACAGGAAGTTATCTATCTTACCCAGGTTTTCAAATTTATGTGTACAGGGGCTTGTAAAGCATACAGGCAGTTCCACTTTGCACAGCAATATGGGACTGTAAAAATGATGATGTGAGTAGTAACTGTGAAAAGATCTTAATGTTAATGGGAAAATTATGATTTTTCTGTATCTTCGATTTGGTCAAAATATTAGTAAGTCTCTTACTGTTGACTATAAATACATAGAGAAATGAAAAAATAAGACTACTCCAATATTTTTAGTATACTGTAATTAAACATTAGAAACATTGAGAAACAAATTATTTTTTGTAGAAAAGCTTATCAGGAGGTTGAACAATACTTGCCTCCTGTTTCTCATCATGCAACTTAAGATATGGAGAAAGCATTTCAGATAGAATGCTTTCTTTGTCATTATTTTTATAAAACCTATAATTTCAGTTTGTATTTCCTCTTTTTATCCAAGAGTTATTTAATAGGATTTAAAATTTCCATAGGAAAGGACCTTTCGGACCTTTCTGTTTTTGTTAGTAATTTCTGATTTTACTGCATTGTGATCAGAGTGTTGTTTATAATATTTCTACTTAGTGGAAATTATTGATGTTTCCTTTGTGACTCAATATGTTTGATCATATTTTGTGTATGTACCATAGATATTTGAGAAGGTGTATTCTATTATCTCTAGTACCGAGGCATAGAATTTGATATATATATTTGAGAAGTACTTTACTGCTTATGGTGTTTAGAGCTTCTCCTATTTTTTTGTTCATTTAATCTGTCTGATACTGAGAGGTGTTTGAAAGTCTCCTATGATTAGTGATTCTATTTATGTCTCCTTGCATCTCCTATAGTTTTTGCTCCATAAAGGTGGTTGCTGTGTTATTCAGTGTACAACTATTCACAGGTATTGTATCTTCATGGTGACTTGTAGCTTTTAACTTTAAAGTGACCTTCTTTGTTTTGGGGGGTCTGATTGCTATTTTGTCTGATACCAAGATTGCTATTCCTGCTGTTTTTGTTTCCATCTTCTTGATATTCCTTTGTCCACCTCTTTATTTTTATCATTTCTGAATAGCTGTTTTAGGTATGTTCTTATATACAGCATACAGTTGGGTCTTGTTTTACGAGCCAAAAAATATTTTTCTTTAACAGGTGTTAAAGCCCATTCATATTTATTAGTATGACTCATATACTGGTCTCAACTCTCACATTTTGTAATTGTGTGTATTATATTTCCTATGCTTTCTTTCTCTACCAGATGCATGTTCTTTGCTCTTTCAATTGTAATTTTTTATAGTTAAGAAGGTTTGCAGTTTTATTCTAGTTATCTTTGTACTTAGATCTTTTAAAAATGTCCTTAGTCTTTTCTTTTTTTAACCTTTTACTATCTAGTTTATTCATTTTTATCACTTTCAGTGAACTCTTCATGTCTGAGGAAGACAGGACTGATATGTCTACTGTGGCAGCCAAGAGGCTCCCAGTGTGAGCCTTAACCTTACTCCCTAGCAAGGGATCCCAAGCTGTGTGGAAAGGTCAAAGGGCAGAGGTAGGGGATGATAATATGGGTATAATTATAACTTGGACTTGTGGAAACAAAGTGATTCTCCAAAGTTCATTTTCCGCACTCTAAGCACAATTAGGTACTGACAATATGGGAACAGAGATGGATCTAAAGTTTGATGTACTATTATCTTCTGGTTGAAAGGGCCCCTAGATGACTAAAGGGCACAGAAATGTGCTCACCAAGCCTGGAAATATAACTTTGATGGCTTTGGCAGCCTAGGCTTTGTGATTCTGCCTTTTCGACAACAGAAAAAAAAATTATGCCATGAGTTCTTAAGTATGATATGAGACCTGGCAATGATTTAAGTGATGAAGTCCCAGTTGATATCTAAGCAATGAGGGAATACATTTTCACATAAGAACATATATACATTGGTCTATACCTCATCTACTAATTTCTAATTCTGAAAAAAATCAAACTACTTGCAGGCTGAGAATAAACGTGTCCACATTTCTTTAGGATCAAAGGAAGAGATGCTATCACACAAACATTTTAGCCTTTAAAGCTAATAAAGGTTCTCTGAGAACACTGTCCATATTATGTGTAACACAAAAGTAGAGGCATGAAACATTATCCAATAAAACAATTAATTCTCAGTGCAGTTCTGTTCAAACTGACATTTCACAGAGTATGGGACTGAACTATCACATAATCAAATGATGCCATTTAAATGAATAAGGACTCATTCCATTTGCTACTTTCCAGGGAAAACCCTGCAAATACATATTGGTTTCACTTAGGGAAGATTTAGAATAAATAACATGACCTGAGTTAAGCAGAGAAGACCAACCTTAAACATACTGGCAGCCGGGTGGCAACAAAATGACCTTCCTATCAAGAATCCTAGTCAATTCAAGTTAATTGGATGCTGTGGAGAGAGAAAGCTACATCTACAGGAAACAAAAACTGGTGGTTCATTACATAATGCTTTGTATAGGGAGGTAAGAGAGGATCACAGACATATCCTTTTAACATGTTTTGCACAGAGCTCAGTGTTCTGGGTAGCTAACGGGTGAGATGGAATCACCATTTTGCTCAACACTCTGATCCATTTTTATAAATTATTGGAGTGCCTTTAATGAGCCAGTGGAGGTGGCAATTTACAATTGTGCTACACTACTGTATTTGGGAAAGACAGTGGTATGGGAAATCCCACCTTAGATCTGTGAAGAATACTAGAGCCAAGTATTTTTCAACCTCCTAAAATATTTCATTATTTTCCATGTGATACACTTCACAATATAAATCAATTAATTGCAAAATCATACTTTGGGCTTAATAATGCCATACCATCTAATCACATACAATAAGCCATGTTTTCATACTTTATATAATTATTTATGAAAATCTGTTCTGTATAGTTTCCTAAGTAACCTGAAACACATTGTAGTTGGTTGAATGGTGGCACTCCAAAAGATATGTCTACATCCTAATTTCTGGAACTTGTGAATGTTACCTTATTTGGAAAAGGAATCTTTGCAGATGTAAATAATTTAAGGAATCAGAGATGAAGAGATCATCCTGAAATATCTGGGTGGGCCCTAAATCTAATGTCAAGTATCTTTATAAGAGAAAAGCAGAGGGAGATCTGAGACAGAAGAGGAGGCGGCAGAGACTGGAATGACCCACTAACTTATGAGTCAAAAAATGCTAAGTTACCAGAAACCGGAAGAGACAAAAAATGGAATATCCCCTAAAATCTCTGGAGAGAGCACAACCTGGCTGATTTTGGACTTCTGGCCTCCCGAACTGTGAGAAAATTAATTCCTGTTGTTTTAAGTCACACAATTTGTGGTAATTTGTTACAACAGCCCTAGGAAACTAATACACATATTTACCAAACAGAAAAGTAATTTGAAGACTAGGCAAAGAGATATAAAAGGAGAGACCAATAAAATCTGGCCCTTGTCCACGACTTAAGAAATACCAAATCTCCAGGGATAGGCACTCTATGAAGCCTGGGAAACCTCGAACTGCAGGAACACCAGTCAACTAATATCTATTTTTCTTAAGCAAATGAAGGCTAAATCCAATGACTATTATAATTTTCCCTTCTGCCTTTAGAGGAAAAAAGCAGACTTATATGATAAGCCTGGTTTCAATTTTATAAGCTAGTCAGATTAAATAGCATCAGATCCAGGGCTTCTAGAGAAGCATTTGTACTCAAGGCAGAGTACAAGAGTTTGCCTTATCTTGCTATAGAATTCAAACGTCCCAAGCATGAGGCAGAACATAAAATGTTAAACAGAGGATAGGAATGTAAGTTTGGTACTCCGGCAGATATCTGCAAAGTGATTTGAAATGTATTTATCAGACTGGTCTCATGAATCTGCTTCTAATAAGAAAAGGCATTTTTTAGGTTTTTAAAATGAATACAGGCAAGGTAGCTATAGTTTATCCTGGTTAGAGGTGTGAGTTTTATACACATACAATGGCACACACATACACACATATTTGTATATATTTACATAAAGAAATGATAAAAGGATAAACCTAAAACTTAAAAAAAAAAGGTTAACTCTGGGGAGGGAGGAAAATAGGGAAAAGAGAGACAAAAGCTGGATCTCTCTGAATGTATTTTGTTTCATAATTTGATGTCTGAACCAGGTAAATGTTTTAATATAGTTAAAAATGAAATTAAAATCTATAAAGAAAGGAAAATGGATCCAGAGACAGACTACCTGGATTAGTCTACTGATTTCACCACTTAATCATCTGGGGCAAGTTATCTAAATTTTCTGTTTCGGTTTATTCACCTGTAAAATGGGGATAGTAATCATACTTA
The DNA here is from genome assembly GCF_902729225.1 of Pteropus medius. NCBI lineage: Eukaryota > Metazoa > Chordata > Mammalia > Chiroptera > Pteropodidae > Pteropus > Pteropus medius. The sequence continues at coordinate 1,127,467 of NW_024342542.1, read as the reverse complement.
CCTTAGAGGGGTTGTTGTTTAGGATTAAATAGGTGAATTTACATAAATGGCTTAGCATGGTACTGGGCTCATGGTAATAGCTAAATAAATTTTAGCTGCAGTTATTTTATTATCATCATAGTCTCAGCTTTACTTCTAAAAGCAGAAAGACGTATAGAGTTGAGTTCTATCTAGTCCATAAAGTAACTACTGATGGAGTAAAGAAGATGTGAGTTCTTGGCTCATCTAAAACGTGCATGGTTTGGCTCCCAAACACATGGCTCCCAAGCAAGAGCCCCGTTAAGAACTTTAACCAACATTCCATAGGCCACAAGATAATGCAGAAACTTCACAAAATAAAACGTGGCCATTTGCTGTTAAATTAAAGATTATGAATGAGGGATCCGGGTCTTGACACTGACCTAGATAATAAAGCTGAGAAGTTTTACAAGTTCTTAATTGTGTGCCTATTCTATATGCAATGGTAGTTTCCCCAAAAGTTCCAGAAACAAAAAGGCTTTGTACTTACCAAATATCTGCTCATTTATGGTCAAAGAGGGGATTCACAGGCTAACATACAGCCCAGAGGCTATGCCAAGTCCAACAGTGCATGCACATCTTGGCCTCTCAGATGCTTGCAGAAACAAAGGAGGCCTCACTATGAATTCAATTAGAATATCAATGCTTAACCTGCCAGAGCCACAAAATGAAAATGCCCTTCATGGACAGCTCTGGTTTTTACTGCTCTTACTAACATCTCTCGGTGGGCAGTTTCTTAAAGCACAGCTAGTCTGAACATTTATGTGACATTTTTTTTTAGAGGAAAAGCCAAACATTTACTTCCTGTATGACACAAAAGGGAACACTGTCTGGACCATGGAAATGAAGCAGAGAGAGATTAGTTTTGATTCATAGTCATTTAAATCTGAAACTATATATAACTGACCACAAGCAGATGTGTCACCCCCTAAAGCATACACACACACACACACACAAAGCTGCAAATACAGTAACTAGATTTAACTAAAGAGAGTTAACTATAAGTGACTTTCTTAGAATTATACATCTTAAGGCAATAAAAGCTTTTCAGGTTATCTAGAAGAATCAACCACTTAAAGTAAAGAAAACCTAGCAAAGAATACAAGCCTGTTCTTATACAATAACAAAGGTATCCAGTCTTGTCAAGACATTGTGTCCCACACTGATTTTTTTCCAATGAAATACATCTTATTCAATTTCTAAGTTTAAAACTTTAAAAATCATGGAACTATTTTTCATAGAAATATTTTTCAAATAGTTTTAAATAATTCTTAAGTTTCTTATAAAAAATAAATGGGACATTTTTGATGGCTATGGGCTGACATTAACCTGAACATCAACTGCCATAAAGCAATGTACTTTGGGGATGCTTAGGCAGGTTCGAGTATTCCCCTTACCTTGTACCTAACACAGGTGTGTATGCATCCTGGTAATGGAGGAGGAGGAACAACTGAATCTGAGATGGAGATCTGGGCAATTTTTATACAAGAGATGACATCTGAGGTTTGCTCTGCAAGTTATTCTCCCATCCCTCATGTTCCTTTTGGGTAATAAGTGTACATTTACAAGCTTAGTGCTTTTTATGTGTTGCAGGCCAGAAAACCAAACCAAGCTTGTTAGAAACAGAGATAAACTGATGTAAACAGGCTCTATTTGAAGGTTAAAATATATGAGCTTTTACTCTGTTGCTATGAAAGTCTTGGGCATAATAAATGAGACTACAGATGATATGCAGTCAATCCTTTAAGATAGGTTGATATGTTTTATAGACCAGTCAGACTAATATTAGGTGAAAATATCCTGGCTTTGGAGAAAGAATGGAAGACTTTCTAATACATTTAAATTGGTCATCTAGTAATATGTGCTTTTTCTAGGGCAGTTGGCTTTTTAAAAACATCTTCAAGAGCATGGGTCCTTTTGAGAATCAGATGAAGATTACTAGCTCAGAAAAAATACACATAAAAACAAACCCTTAAGTCTGTATATGATTTACAGAAGGTACTAAAACTCCTGAACCCTATGTGAAATTCACATACCCCTAGGAAACTCTTCTCTAGAGGATAAATCAGGGAGAGGCATATATAGGAATCTTATCAAAGCACTAAACATCAAAGAAAATATGTATCTATTAATGCAGCCAATTAAGCCCCAGTGAAAATGATTATTGATATTGCATTTCAATGACTAACTCCCAATTTAAAAAATAAGGTAGAGGGTCAGGAAGAAATTTTCATTCTTACAAGAAGAAAAAAACAAGAAAGGCAGAAAATGAACATCTTTTTTGTGAATCCATCAGAGAAATGGGTCATAGGACAAATGGCCAACTCAAAGAGAGACAGGTATGCCTGCAGGGAGACACAGGACAGGAACATTTGCTTACCTGGCACAGAAGCCACAGTAGGAACATTAAACTATAAATTCTGATGAATTGCTGGAACCAAGTAGGGACCTACTATGAGAGTATGAAGTTCCTAGGGGCTGTAGTTACAGGGGATTCCCACCCTCTGGCAAGCTTTTTCTCCAGAAATCCAATTTGGCTCTCATAGGGAAGATGGGGAAAACCTGGAGAAAAGCTTCCCCAGTGGTGCTGTCTGGGCCCCTGGTGCTCAGTGTCCTGGCTCCCTTACTGAACAAAAGGCTTCATCTTCAGGGGAAAGATATCAAGTGAGGGCACTGATATAATTGCAGTAATGCTGGGGGAAAGGAAAAGCCTCCTTGTGTTATCTAAGGGGGAAAAAGCCTTGATAGACAGGAGGAAGAACCTCAGGACATAGACTAACACCAGAGGATACCTGCTGCAGGCAGACAGGGGAACAGGGGGCAGGGGCAAAAAAGCTCTACCCTTTAAGACCACCTTCCCCATCCCACCCCCAGACTCAGGACCACTATGTAGTCCAAAGATTGAGAGGTAATCAGAAGATTAGAGAACATTGCCCCTTCCCCATGCCCTACCACCATGCTAAAGCCTCCAGTGATAGAAACAGTGGCTTATAGCTGGGAGAGCTGCAAAAGACAGAATCTCTTTGAGGACAAGCACAAAGGCAAGACTCTAAGTCAAGAGAGGAAACAAAAACAAGGTCACCAGAGGAATTTGAAGTCTATGGTGCCCAAAGCACTAACGAATTTTAAACACCATCATACACTGCTAGTGGGAGTATAAACTGATGAAGCCCCTTTGGAAAAAAAATCTGGCATTCCCCCAAATGGTTAAATAGAGTTACCATTTGACCCAGCTCCCGGTAACATTCCATACTTAGAAGTGTCTACTCGAGACAATTGAAAACATATGTCCATATAAAAACTGGTATGTAAATGTTCATAGTAGCATTATTCATAATACTCTAAAAATGGAGACAACCCAATTGTCCATCAACTAATGAATAAACAAAATGTGATATATCCATACGATGGAATATCATTCAGTTGTAAAAAGATGAAGTACTGATACATGCTAAAACATGGATGAACCTCAAAAATGTATGTTAAGTGAAAGAAGCTAGACACAAAAGGCTGTATACTGTATGATTCCATTTATATGAAATGTTCAGAATAGGCAAATCCATAGAGACAGAAATTAGATTACTGGTTGGCAGGGGCTAGGAGTAGTAGAGGAATTGGAGAGTAACTGCTAATGTGTAGGTTTTTTTTTTTTTCTAGGATGAGAAAATGTTCTAAATTTAGATTGTGGTAATGGTTACGCAACTTTGTGAATATATTAAAAGCCACTGAATTATACACTAAATGAGTAAATTGTGTAATGTGAGAATTATATTTCAAAAAGATATTTAAAATGTTTTTTTTTTTAAGGGCGATTGTTGTGCTTTCAGTGGACATCACCTGAGAGGCCTTTACATCCACTCCCACCTACTAATAAGGTGCCCCTCTCTACTGGGTAGAGAGCCTGGACTGTCACTATAGCCCATCAGTACTGACGTACCCCTTGCCACAACCACACCCCCTACTATTATGGAGGCAACAAGGTGGGGATTTCCACTCCTATCAAGTAGTAAGGAGAGTAATGAATAACCCCTCCCCCTTCCCAGAGAGATCGCAGATCTTCTTTGAGAGATAACAGAACTAGGATGGGGAGCCTAGGAATTCTGCAACTGGTAGTAAACAGCACCCCTCTTTCCTACTGGCCTGGTTATTATGGAGGCAAGATAAAACAGATTTAAAAAAAGACAGCGTCTGATAACATAATACCAAAAAGTCCAGGATACAATGGGAAATCACTCATCACACACAGAACTGGGAATGAGAAGAGATAATAGACACACCGAGATGCAGAGATGTTAGAATTATCTGACAAGGATTTTAAAACATCCATCATAAAAATGCTTCAATGAGAATCTACGAACACTTTTTTTGAAACAAGTAAATTGAAAGTTTCAGCAAAGATATAGAGGATATAAAGAATAACCAAATGGAAAATTTGAAATGGAATAATACAATAACCGAAATAAACTCAGGGGATTGGCTTGATAGAAGAATGAAATTAACTGAATAAAGACTAAAGAAACAAGATAAATTCCCCAATCTGATCAACAGAAAGAATACACACTGAAAAAAAAATGAGTTTAAGGGACCTGTGGGAAAATAACACAAGATTTAACATTCATACATTTGAAGTCCCAAGAAGAAAAGGAGAAAGAAGGTGGAACTGAAAAAGTAGTTGAAAAAATAATGGCTGAAGACTTCCCAAACTTTGAGTAAGATATAAACCTTGACTCAAGAAGCTGATCAAACCCAATCAGTTAGATAAACCAAAAGATATCCATGCCCAGGCACATCATAATCTAACCTTGGAAAACTAAAGCTAAATAGTAAAAGCAACTGGAAAATAAATGACTGATTACCTACAAAGGATCAACTATTTGAATGAGAGAAGATTTCTCATTAGAAACCATGGAGGCCAGAAGTGCTGAAAGAAAAGTACTTTCAAACCATAATTCTATATCAAGTGAAAATATCCTTCAGGAATGGAAGTGAAACCAAGACATTCTAAAATGAAGGAAAACTATAAGAATTTATCACTGGAAGACTTACCTTAACAGAATGGCTAAAGAAGTTTTTCAGAAAGGAAATGAGCAAAAGGAAAGTTGGATCATCAGGAATAAAGAATGGGAGTAAAAACATGGGTAAGCAAAACAGACTATCCTTTTCAGTTTTATAAATAATGTTCGATGGCCGAGGCAAATATTACAACACTGTCTAATGCAGTCTCAATATATGTACAGAAAATATTTAAAACAATTATATAATAAAGATCGGGACTGGATGAGTAAATGAACCTAAGTGATGTAAAGTTTTTATATTTCATTCAAAGTGGTAAAAGGTACTGAGCAGTAGACTGATAAGTTATGTATGTAAAGGGTCCTCCCTTTTAAAGGTTGCTCCCAAAGAGTAACCACTAAAAATCTACACAAGGATATAGACTCAAAACCATTACAGAAAAATCAACATGGAATTTAAAAAATGTTCAAGTAATCCACAGAAAGACAGAAAATAAAACACAGGAACAACAACAACAGAAGAATAGAAAACAATAAAATGGCATCCTTAAACCAAATCATACCAAAAGTTACATTAAATATAAATGGATTAAATATGCCAATTAAAAAAGAGAGATGGAAAGAGTGGAATAAAAAATGACCCAACTATATATTATCTATAAAAAACTCACTGAAAATATCATATGTATAGAAAGTAAAAGGATGGAAAAAAATATACCATGCAAACATGAATCAAAAGAAAGCCAGAAACTATATTAATATTAGAGAGTGCAGACAGAAGAGCAAACAAAATTACCAAAGACGGGGAAGGGCATTCATTACATGATAATAAATTCACTAAGATATAGCGATCCTAAATATATATGCACCTAACAACAGAGCATCAAAATGCATAAGAGAAAACTGATAGAACTGAGAGGAGAAATGGACAAATCTGCAATTACAGTTAGAAGACTTCTACAGCTCTCTCTAAACAATTGATAAAACTACTAGGCAGAAATCAGCATGGATATGGAGGAACATCATCAACCAAAAGGACCCAACAACAGCAGAATACACATTCATTTCAAGTGCTCATGAAACATTCGCCAAGATAAACCATATTGTGGGACATAAAACAAAACCTTGACGAATATAAAATAACCGACATCATGCAGACTACAGTTCTGAAAAAAATGGACTCGAATTAGAAATCAATAACAAAGAGAGCAGGAAAGTCTCCAAATGCTTGGAAACAAAACACACTTCTAAATAATCCATAAGTGAAAAAGGAAGTCTCAAGGGAAATAAGAAATATAAGAAAATGACAATAAACATATCAAAATCAATGGGATATTTTTAAAGCAGTGTTAAAAGGAAAATTTATAGTACGAAAAATTCTTATATTAGAAAAGAGGAAAAGTCTGAAAAAGCCTAAGCACCCACCCTCAAGAATTTAGAAAAAGAACAAAATAGACCTAAAACTAGAAGAAGAAAATAATGAAAGTAAGAGCAGAAATCAAAAGACTCGAAAAGAGAAAACAGATTTTACTGATTTATGGAATAATTTTAGCAACACAATAAATTATCTAGAATTAGATTATAAACCAAAGTATAAAATAAATATACGAATCCATACTGATATAATTAAGTTATTAAATAATTTTTAAAATGAAGGAAGCATCCAAGGAGATTCTTATAATTGCTTAATTTGGGGAAACAATCAGATTATCTAATATAAAGCTCTTAGCACACAAAATTTCAATAAATGGTAGTAGCTATGAGAGGTAGGTATGATAATGTTCATGTTATGATGACAAATCAAATTATTTCAGAGAGATGAAATAAGCCAGCAGAGCTAAATAGGGAATCGATCTCTTCTAATGCCAAGGCTAGTTTTGTTCTACAATATCTGGTTCTCTCTTTTATAACAGAAGGTAAAATATAAATGAAAAAATTGTTCCCATTAGATTTCCTAACCCTTGCAACAAAAGATTGCTTTTCTGACTGACCTGGATGCAGCAGGCCTTAACACCCAAAGCTCTTGAGTCACTTTATGTTTTAGGACTTGCTGTCCTAAATAGGAAAATAGCAAGGTTTCTTTTCCCACCATTTTGTAGTCAAAGCCTCTTTTGGATAGGTGGGAAATTTGTTCTGCTCCTGTTTATGTGCCTTTTATTCCATAAGTTTTTCTGTATGACACAGACATATTTAAATATATTATGATATTCTACTGAGCCCAGAAAGATCCCTGGCAAATGATGGAAATGAAAAGTGACCTCTGAGAAAGGGAGAGAAAAATGCTTTCTCTGACTAATACCCTAAAGCAATGACCCCAACCCCCATCCCCACCTTGTATGGGGGCAGGTAGAACCTGTGACTTGCTTTTAACCAATAGAATATGGCAAATGTGATGGGATGTCACTCCCCTGATTGTATTATGTAAGTCTCAGTCTTAACACACTGGAGAAAAACACTCTCCCGCTGCTGGCTTTGAAAAAGTAAGCTGCCATGTTTTGAGACAATCTACAGAGAAACCACATGGCAAGGAACTATAAGCAGCCTGTTAGAGTGGAAGATGGTCTTCCATTAAAAGCCAGTAATAAACCAGGGACCTCAGTCCTCCAGCTGCAAGGAGATGAATTCTGCCAACAACCTCAATGAGCTTGAAAGCAAATTCTTCCCTAGTTGAACCTCCGGATGAGAACACAGCTCAGTCAGCATACTGATTATAGCTTTGAAAGACCCCGAAAAGAGAATTTAGTCACATTGTGCCCAGACTCCTGACCTACAGAAACTGAGATAACGTAAGTATGCTGCTTTAAGCCACTAGTTTTGTGATAATTTGTTACGCAGCAATAGTTAACTAATACACTCTCTTTTCCTTTGCAGCCAAGGAAATCTACTCATAGTAGAAGTGAAAATACATAGGTCAATTTCTCATATTTAATTTTCACAGAGGAAAGTCTGTAGGATTCACTAAACCAATACCAAGTCCATCTGCAATTCTGGCACTTTGCTGCCCCTGGGGCAGATGACCAGCCTCACCAGGAGTGACACATTCTTCTTGGTCTGGCAGTGCTTTGAAGGCTGTGAGGATCTATCAGGGCCCAGATCTCCAATTTGATCCTTCCTTTCTCCATCCACAACCATTCCTGCACTGCCCTGTGTGGGGGCAGTTAGAACCTGTGCAGTGGTTCTTGCACTGCCTATCCGTTCCTGCACTGTCTCCTACCTACCAACTTAGCTCTTTACAATCAAAGGCCAGATCTTTGAGTCCTTCCCAACTCCCCAAGTCTGGTTCCCTTTTACTTCTTGGCTAAGGGGAGGCTTTATATTCTAAAGCCAGGAACGTAAGGGTCATCGCCAAAGTGAAATCACAATGTGAAGACTACTGTTTTCCCAAAGGGAAAAGAAAATAGATTTTTTTCTTGAAAAACAAACAAACAAAAAAATTTATCAGAAAATAAGCCTATCCATTGGCACATGGTTTACTCCTCACACCTCCAAGATCTGGGTATTGTAGGTATGTAGGCAGATGGCAGCTGTCTATTTTTTTAAGTCTAAAAATTGAGTATCTGATCTCACCTCAGCAGATTTCTTGTGTTCATTTTGAATTTTTGACTTGCTCCTATACATTGAGCCGGAAGTAAAGGAAGTGGAAGGACCTGCAAAAGATAATTAGAAAAATATACTGAAACTTATTACCTGCTAATATAACCGTCATATAACTAAATGTCATCCAAGAGAATATGAAAGATATGATGGAGAAGAACAGTGATCTCATACCACTGAAGAAAGTTAAATTACAACCAAGAAAGCCTTATAATGGAGTTTAATGACATTTATAGGTGACCCACCCCCAGCATGTAGAAGTTTCAACAATGCTAATGCTGAGGAGATTTGACTTGGTATAATCATACCTCATAACATTATGGAATAACACAATTCATGTTCCACCCAGAGGAAAAGTATCTGCAAAAGCAACTAGAAAACTAAAAGTGTAGATAAGGAATCTGTATATCCTTCAGCACTTCCCCAAATGCTATTGTTAATAAGGTTGTTGACTTTTACAAATGATGAGTCATCTAGTCAGGCATTTAGTACCTGAGCTACAATTAGAATTGTAGGGCCTATAATTTATGCTCTCGTACTTTTTCATACTTAATTGAAAAGCACTGTTAAATCGTTATTAGATTTGTCATTTGCTGTTTAGGTAAGGGAAAAGTGAAAAACAAAATGCTATATGCCACATAAAACCAATTCTCCCACCTAACTTGCCTATTTCTAATGAAATTTAAATGAATAAGAAAAATGGTACCCCAAGCTTTCCTTTCTAAAAACATTATTTTTTAACCATTGAAAGAAGCATGAAACAGCTTGTCCTCAAGTCAAACAAGAAATCTTCAAAGAGTATAGATATGGAAGCTACCAGTTATTAGCTGGTTCTACTCACTCTCATCTGAACTGTCACTGCTGCTGAGTTTTCTATGGCGTTTCATTCTGGAGCATCCTGGGAAAGAGAACAACACTGAATGAAATAGTCAACATACACACACCCACCCCAGAGGACAGTCAACACTGTCCTACAGATCCCAAGAAGGAGCAGCAGGCCAATCACACAAATCAAATGATTTGTCAAGAATATTGTCAAATGACCTAGGTAGGAGAAAAGCACTACCAAATTTTCCAATACAGTGTGTGTCAAAGACTCGGTGAGGCCACATTACATTAGCCTTAGGAGGAAGCCCACACAGCAGAGGATGAATGGTACAAGATTGGCAGGAGCCTCAGATGTGGCCACGTGAAGAATGGCCACCCAAACAAAGCGGGGCAGCCATAGGGCCATCACCAGCTAAGAATCCTGAATAAAGGAGGAGCAGGAAAGAAAAAAGTAGTAGCGAAAGCAGAGCTGTCAAGGGCCAAGTTTGAAAAGCATGAGACATGGTTGGTTGAAGGAAGAATAAGTGAGGCATGTCCCACCCTTAAGAGCACAACTGCTCTTTTCTGCCTGCCTTTTTTCCCCTCTTTCTCACTTTATCCTTTTCTCCATCTCCAAAACAATTAATCAAATTTAAAATTATATCTATATATACACTGCAAGAAATGTTATAAAAAACTCCTATAGTGTTGAAATACATAATGCTTTTGACTAAAACTTTAAATGGTTCAAGTGTCCTTCTTTGTGTGTGTGTGGCCAATTACAGGTAAAAGAGAGGCACCACTTTTCTGGGAATACACCAGCACTAGAGTGTAGGAAAAAAAGGAAGACACAGTTAGATATTTCAAGTCACAAAGGAAGTGATGAAAACAAACTAGAAAAGTCAGTGATACAGTCAGTAACTGACATTCTGTTACGTGCCACGGGATAGAAATTGCTGTTAGGGGCAATCTTGATTCCACAAGGGATAAAGGTCAGAGCTTCTGTCTCCAAGCCACTCACAATTTACCAAAGAGATAGAAATCCAAGCACAGGGTCACTGTGAGCAATTAAGAGTGACAAAAACAAAATTTCATGTTAAAAAGCTTACAGAGTTCTACTCTTGGCATGATAATGTGAAGAGCTACATGGACCCACTCTCCAGTAAAACTGGTGAAAAATTTAAAAAGAAACAAAAAAATCACTCATTTAAAATTTCTGGAAACGGCCCTAAGGGCATACAGCAAATTAAGAAGCATTTATTAAAAGAAATCTACTAAAACTCAGTAAGTAAAGTAAGAGTCCGCAGTATTTGGACCTAGACCCACTCCCTCCATCCCCCCTCCCAGAACAGATGTCACACCAGACTGGTACAGTGGAAAACAGAGCTTCCTTTCCCCCAGTTCCCAGCTGCAAGGCTTTCTTCCTGAGAGGGACAGGGCACCATTGTTTCTCATCCTGCTCCCAGCTACCTGTTGCTGAGGCTATGTTCGGATGAGTGGTGGGAGCTCCCTTCTTTCAGGTGGCCCCCACTTCTTGGGTGGAGGTGTGGTGCTACCAAGAACACTGAGGCCCCAATTGCTTTGGTCCCAGCTCATGGAATGGGGGTTCTACGTCAGGAGAGGCAAACCTAGGAGACCTGGGGTTGCCACTCAGAGGGAAGCACATCACTGTCCCCACCTCCTGCACTAGAGTTGTGCCTAGCAGAGATTCTGCCTAGCAGAAGTGTTCCATAGAATAGAGAGTTCCAAATCTCGCCCAATGGAACTGACTTCATTTGCAACAGAGTGCAGAGAAGTGGTTCATGCCTAGGTTGGCTAGCATGCTGGAGAGAACCAGGGAAAGAGATAGCATCTGGGGTCAGAAGAAATCTCCAATACTGATCTTGAGAACTATCACTTTAAAGGAGCTCTAATTTGATTAGATCGGTTTATGGAGCAATTAATGCCCCAGGGCATTATTAAAAACAACACTGCAATCAGCCAGCAAATTTTAGAGCTTAACAGCCGGGTGTGGTCAGGGAAAGAGACAAAAGAGCCCTGCCAAAACCACTATCATTCCAGGGTGACTGTGGGCATACCAAACGCTGCATCCCTAAAAAGCAAAATCAAGACTTCACACTGCAGGGAAAAAGGAGGGAATAAATAGACTTCAATAAAATAATCCATCCAGTCACTAAAGTAAACAAGTAAATAGCAATAAAGACCCCAGGGTTTGGGGTGCCAGTACCCAGAGTTGCTACAATATATTATCTAAAATGTCCAGTTTCTGGAAAAAAAAAAAAGGACATGCAAAGAAATATAAACTAGCAAAAAAGGGACAGAAACTGCTTGTGAGAGTAACCAGATGTCAGAATAGGCAAAGACTTCAAATTAGTCATGTAAATATGTTCAGAGAAAACCATGATTAAAGAAGTAAAGGGTACAAAAATCCATTGTGTTTCTATATACTAACAGTGAAATTTCAGAAAAAGAAATAAAAAAAAATCCTTTTGCAATTGCAACAAAAAGAATAAAATACCTAGGAATAAACTTAAAGGATGTGAAGGACCTATACAATGAAAACTACAAGACATTATTAAAAGAAATTGAAGATGACACAAAGAAATGGAAAGATATTTTGTGTTCATGGATTGGAAGAATCAATATCGTTAAAATGACCTTAATACCCAAAGCAATATACAGATTAAATGCAATCTCCATCAAAATCCCAATGGCATTTTTTAAAGAAATAGAACAAAAAATCATCAGATTTGTATGGAACCACAAAAGGCCCCCAAAAGCCAAAGCAATACTGAGAAAAAAAAGAACAAGGCCAGAGGTATCACACTCTCTGACTTCAAATTAAAACACAGTGATAATAATCAAAACAGTATGGTACTATCAGAAAAACAGACACACAGAAAAATAGAACAGAACTGAGAATCCAAAAATAAGCTCACAAATACATAGGCAAATAATTTTCGACAAAGGAGTAAAAAACACACAATGGAAAAAAGAAAGCCTCTTCAATAAATGGTGCTGGGATAATTAGAAAGTCACTTGTGAAAGAATGAAACTAGACTACTATATCACCATACGCCAAAATTAACTCAAAATGAAATCAAATACCTAAATATAAGACCTGAAACAAACAAAAAAAATACATAAAAGAAAACATGGATACTAAATTTGTGGACTTTGGTCTTAGGATTTTATGAATTTGAAATCCAAAGCAAGGGAAGTAAAAGCAAAAATAAATGAATGGGACTATATCAAATTAAAAAGGTTCTGTACAACAAAAGAAACCATCAACAAAAAGGTAACCAATCAAATGGAAGAAGACATTTGCAAACAACACATCCAACAAGGGGTTAATATCCAAAATATATAAAGAACTCATGTAACTCAACAATAACAAAAAAAAACAAACAATCTAATTAAAACATGGGCAGAGGACCTGAAGAGACACTTCCCCCAAGACATACAAATGGCCAACAGACATATGAAAAGATGTTCAACTTTATTAGCTATTAGAGAAATACAAATCAAAACCACAATGAGATACTATCTCACACTTTTTAGAATGGTTACTATCAACTACACAAGTGTTGGAGAGGTTGTGGGTTAAAAGAAACCCTCATACACTGCTTGTGGAAATGTAAATTGGTACAGCCACTATGGAAAACAATATGGAGGTTCTTTAAAAAATTAAGAGTAGAATTACCATAGGACCCAGCACTCTCTCTTCTGGGTATCTACTCAAAAAATTTGAAAACATTTATCCGCAAAGATATATGTACCCCTATGTTCATTGTAGCATTATTCATGGTGGCCAAGACATGGAAACAACCGAAGTGCCCTTCAATATACGGTTGGATAAAGAAGATGTGGTATGTGTATATACATTGGAATATTATTCATCCATAAGAAAAGATGAAATACTGCCATTTGCGACAATATGGATGGATCTTGAGAATATCATGCTAAGCGAAATAAGGTAGAAGGAAAAATTCAAGAAATCATACGATTTCACTCATATGAAGTATAAAACTGAAAACAACAATGAACAAGACAAAAAAATTCATAGACACGGACAACAGTATGTTGGTTACCAGAGGGAAAGTGGGGAGAGGGGAGGTAAATAAGGGTGAAGGGGGTCACATATATGATGACAGAAGGAAATTCGACTCTGGGTTGTGAACGCACAATGCAATATACAGATAATGTATTATTGAATTGTACACTTGAAACCTATATAATTTTATTAACTAATGTCACCCCAATAAATTTAATACAATTAAAAAAAGAAGGAATGCAAGAATATAAAAGTGAAAGTATAAAAAAAGAACTAAATGGTAATTCTGACACTGAAAAAGAAAATAAATGAAAAATTCACTAAAGGGGTTCAACAGCAGATTTTAACTGGCAGAAGAATGAATTAGTGAACTTGCAATAGATCAATATAGATTATGCAAGCAAAAGAACAGAGAGGAAAAAAAGATGAAAAATGAACAAAGCTTCACAGAAATGTGGGACACCATTTAGTGCACCAACATATATGTAGTGGGAGTACCAGATAGAGAGAAAGGCAGAACATAATGGCTAAAAACTTCCCAAATAATTTGCACATCCAGGAAACTCCACAAACTCCAAGTAGTTTATATTACTATTACTACCACCACCTGCAAAGAGATCCACAGGTCTGTGCTGCCTCCTCCCTCATCTGCCTAACTTCTTGTCCTTCAAGTTTCAGCTTAGCCACTTCAAACCACACAGGGGCCCCTCCCCATGCTCTAACCACAACACATCCATCAGGAGAAAATTACTCAATGTCTTCTCCACTAGACCAAGAATGATGAGGGCAGGCACCTTTAGTTTCACCATTTTATCCTCACTCCCTGGCATAGTGCCTGGGGCATAGTAAAGGCTCACTATTTGTTCAGAGGGGCTGAGGTAAGGGTCTGGAGGAGAACACTGACAGTATAGAAGTGAGTGGAATAGGAAAGACTATAAGGAGAAACAATATTATTGACAAGACTGGGAATCCAGATGTTAGAAACAGAAAAAAAAATCTCAAACCTGAGAAAAAGGTGAAATCATATGCTATTGCACTGATAATAAATAACCCTGACAGACTAAGTAGAAAATAACTTTGTTGTTTGATCTGATTAACAGTCCCTTTTGGAAAGAAAGACTTTAACCCTATCAGCTGACCATTTGTCTTGGGTCATGAGCCTAATGACCTTTAACCAGCCATATTTTTCTTGTATCTAATCTAACAACTTTATCTGCATACCTTTGTCCCCTGACCCCCACCCCAGTAAAACCTCCTTCTCCCAAAGGAATTTTCTCACTTGGGTTTGTTTCTTGGAAGCTCAGCACCCTTGTGGGGAAGTCTGAAATAAACTTTAACTCCTGCTTGGGAAAAAAAAAAAAAAAAAAAAAAAAAAAAAAAAAAAAAAT
>NW_024342542.1:1078792-1108979 GCF_902729225.1 Pteropus medius | reverse complement strand
ACCATGCCTCATCAGCTGCCCCCTGCACACACTCTGCTCTATGTGATTCCATGAATACATCATCTTGTTTCATACTTGCTGGCTTTGGCAAAGGGCTCTTCCCTCTGTCTATAGTTCCCCTCCCTGTTTAGCCTGGCCAGGCCATTTTCCCTCAGTCTGGTCCTACCAATTTGTGAAATCTCCTCAGTGAAGCTCCCTAGATAACCCTCTCATACAATCATGCACTTTTCTGCTTTCTACCCAAGTCTCTATACATGTTGCACTATAAATACTCTTTATGTGGTCAGCCCTGCCACTAGACCATAAACTTCTTGAAAGAAAGGACTATGTTACATTCACCTCTTACCTCCTCTTAGCACAGCGTCCTGCACAAAGTAAACATGCAAAACAGTAATAGGCAATGTGGTGCCCCACCTAGGTCTCCTTTACCAAGCTAGCATACCCATCTCCCAGCTACTGCCTGTTGGATACTAATGGCTCACAGGTGTCTCCCACCCCAAGAGCTGGAGTCCTGCCAAGGAAATTATACTCTCTCTGTCTCTCTCCCAGGGGCTACCAGCAGCCAATAATTTGTTCTACACGCCCCCTCCCAACCAAAACAGGCTAAGGCTAGACTTTCCTAAGACCATATCCTTACTATAGCTCCTTCTTCTTTTCTACCCTTGTGTCCTCGCTCCCCTATAGGTTTCTCCTGAAAGCACTCCCTCAATAAATCATGTATATTCAGATACTGTCTCAGGTTCTGCTTCTAGGCACCTCTACTCAAGACAACATATGAACCTTCATTAAGTGGTACATTTTAAAAAGTACTTTAGAATAAATATTTTTTGTTAAGCAAAACCATAAATAAGTACAGTGCAACCTTGGAGTAACTTCATGATGTTTCCGATGTCTTACAAATGGATATATAATTAAGCTGGTTATTTACTAGTTCTCTAGAGTACAAACTTTATAAAGGCATTCTTTTCTTCCTTACCTCCCACAATAAGTATTCCTTTGTTTTGGAACAAATTAAATGTGCACAAGCCCTCATCTTGCACCCTTGAGTACAGTTAGTTATTTGATGGCAGTTTTCAGATCTTATTCCTACTATAACCTCAACTAAAATGATTAACAGCAGGCTGATTTATTTTAACAGCGACTATAAGCCAGGCAAAATAAAAATGTATAAAGTAAATGCCTTCCTTGGGTAAAACTCCTGAGAGCTGTCTGGAAGTCAATCTAATGGGATAATTTGGGACTGGAATCTAAATTTGTGTTTTGGTGGCTACCTGACTTCCCATTAATACTCCCACAGAAGAGCAAGCAGGCAAGGTAAAGTGATTAATTTCAACACAGCCCTTTCTTTTTCTTCTATACGCCCATGAGACATACTTCAGAAACGCATGGTTAGTGAAGAGCCCCTATTCACTGATCTCTGGGGGGCCATACAGCAGCTTAAAAATAATTTAAGGCTCTACTTTAAATATATTTACACCCTTTGACCCAGGAATTCTTCTAACATTCATCTTCGAAAATAAATCCAAAACAGAAAATGATTTATGAACAAAAACTGTCTATTAGAACTCCACAATAAAAATAAATGAAACCCAGCTATCAAACAAGAGAAATAATTAAATTATATTATTATTATCGTATTTCAATCATTTAAGCATGGTATACTGGAAAACATTTATGTTAAAATGTTAGGTGGAAAAAACAGTATAAATTACTTTTATAGCAAGATTACATCTGTGAAATAAAATGTATAGAAAATAGATGAAGGACATAAACCAATTACTAACATCAGTTACATTAGTAACATCAAAGTGATGAATCTCTGGGTGATAAAAACATTCTCCAATTTTTTTTCACATACAGGACATTTATAATTAGAAAAAAAAATACTTGTAAGATTTTGAGGTAACTGTCCTCCACACCACCCACAAATAATGCAGCTGACCTGAAAAACTGAAACTATAAAAGTAGCTATCACTGTCATTCAAGAAGGGCATTCACCAGAGCTGAAAAAATCCAGAAAAGCACAATACAATCAATTGGATCGAGAGGCTTCCGTATTATAAAGATAGCTTCCAAAGCACAAAACTTTGCAGTTTGAGAAAGACAAACATCTAAAGCAATGGTTCCCAACTGAAGGCAACTTTGTTCCCAGGAGACATGTAGCAATATCTGGAGACATTTTTGGTTCTCACAACTGGGAAGTGGGGTGTTATTGGCATCTAGGGGGTAGAGGCCAGGGAGGCTGGTATACATCCCATAATGCACAGGATAGTCTCTTACTATGTACAGATTTATCTGGCCCAAAATGTTAATACTGCCAATGTTAAGAAATCTTGCTCTAAAAGAATGAAGCAGAAATCGATAAGAATCAAGAGTATAGAAATGATTGACTTGAGTTTACTCACCCAATCTCAGAGTTAAAGTAACAAAGGGGCACTCCCTGAAACCCAAAGGCAATTTTATCAAAAAGAAAGCAGGACTTTGAGCAATACTTAGAGAACTTAGAGAACTCATCAACTCAAGAAATGGAACAGAATGAAAATGTAAACAGGTTCAAGAAGGACTGAGATAAAATCAGGGAGGATAAATCCATGATGGTATTTGGAAGTAATCCTTAAGTAAAGAAGCATCTTAAAATCCAGCTCTCTTAAGCTTTCAGAAAAATATCCCTCAGATCCATTAACAGAAACAGATGTTTGAGTTAGTCCACTGGTCAGACCAGAGTAGCACACTTCTTATACTTTAATGGTCAGTTCCCGCCATGTGGGCAAAAAACCTCCCAGAAATCATGAATACTATAAATATATTTCTTGAGCTTATTACCACTACTTTGGGGTAAACAATACTAACTCTTTCCACACTTGAGACCACTGACTTCACTGCCTATACTTTAATTCAGAATTCACCTCTCTCTACAGAACAATTCAACCTATCAATGCTTCAATATTGTGGAAACAAAACTTCCCTTCAAGCCTGTTCACTTCAAGTATCTTTCGTCTTTACCACATTTCAGTAATCTGGTGACTGAAGCCACAAATAACTATCTAGAGACTGAGTAAACAAAAAATAATCAAGCAAAAGAACATATTGTACATATTTTACTGCTTCTCCTCACCCCCAACCAATCTTTGTCTTTAAAAAAGAAGAGAGATCGCAAGTTGGAGTAGATAAACTTTTCTGTACTTTCTAAAAGAATACCTTCATCTCAGTCATTTTAAAGCTTGTTTTTAAAAATAAGACACATCATGTGACTCATCAGTCTTTCCTGTGATGAGATGAGGAGTACAAAGGTCAATTCTTCTCCAAAGCCCTCAAAAAGCATTTAAGAAAAGAGAAGAAAAGAAGAATTTACCTAGGTAGGTTCCTGCTTCTCAGACTAATATTTCTATGTCAACCACAGTTATTGCTGTTGCCAGGAAGCAGGTTTACCCCCTTTAATATACAAACTTGTCAACAAATTATTTGGGAATTCCAAACTGCCTGAGGAGAAATCATCTTACACGGGAAGGCCAGGTTGGGAAGTGAATTTAAACCAGGGTCAGCAAACTTTTTCTGTAAAAGACCAGATAGCAAATATATTTGGCTTTGTGGGTCATATGGTCTCTTGCAATTATTCAAAACTGCTATTGTGGCATGAAAGCAGCCATCAACAGTACATAAACAAATGAGCATGGCTCTGTTCCAATATAACTTTATTATACTGAAATTTGAATTTCATATAAATTGTACATGTCATGAACTATTACACTTCACTTTTCAACCATTTAAAAATGTAAAAACCATTCTTAGCTTGATGATCATACAGAAACAGGTGGTAGGCTAGATTTGGCTCATAGGCCAAAGCCTGACAACCTTTGGTTTAAACTGTAAAAAAATTTTCTTTTAATGACAAAAATATTAGAAATTGGAAGCATACAATTGAATTATCACTCTCCTAACACCACCCCTTCCTTCCCAATCTCTCAACCCACTGTTTGGCTGATATAGACCTCACTGGAAGATTTCAGCCTGGGTGGCCTATTCTGTGATTTTATCTCAACATATTTTAATGGTCCCAGCCCTTTCTAAATTAAAATTTGTTCTATGCCTTTTAAGGAAAAAGGCCCCAGTTCCAATAACTTTTAAAAAATCAACAGTAAATTTTATTTTAAATTTATGTATATATATTCAACAATTTCAACTGTCCAGATAAGTAGGCTTGGCATCTTAAGAAAAAAAAAGGAGACATATATATACTTGAAACTAATAATAAAATAAAATGCTTAAAAGAAGAGATATATAGAAAACACAAATCTTTTTAAGATAAACTACAATTTGCAAATAAGACCTCTTAAGAATAAATTAAATGAATAAGAACAGCTTTTAGTATAAAACACATAATTCTTTCTCTAGGTAGAAACTCAAATTTTCAAAATAATGATTTCTTATCTGCTGCTTCCACACTGAAATATTTATTCACATGTACCCCAATACATTTACAATAACATTTACCTGATTTAAAATGATCATCAGCATTTATTAGGAGAAAAAATAACTTTTATTCTAGGTTTTAGTAACAATAAGAGGCATGTAAGCCTCACATATACGGTTTACAGAAACAATCCCAAACTTACTGAGCAAGTTCAAATCCACCGCACGTTACTACTGTGCTACCAGAGGACAGGCACTTCACTGGCCACCAGAACTCAGAAACCAAGTCCTTCCTTCGGCTCCCTCCAAGCAAGGGTCGCAGGACCTGGTGCACCAGACACATTGTCACTATGGCTTGAGTGATCACAGCCTAAAATTGGTAACCAATGATGTGTGACAAACCAATCAGAGGAGGATTTCAGAGTTAATCCCAAAATCAATCAAGGTGGTGTGGGTGTGAACTGGAGGGGGGTTGGTTTAAAAGCTCACCTCTGTTCAGACCATACCCATGGCAAAGGAGGAGTCAGACACGGAAGTTAATATATGAGGGGAAAAAGTACTGACTTTGAGGACAACGAAAAGTAAGGAAAAATGAAATGGCTATTCAGGAAAAAAGAAAAGTGCTGGGTCATAGATACCAACACAAGTTAAACCCTGAGAAATGTATCTGACCTCCCCAGCAGAAGTTCTCAGTCCTCATTACACATTGGAATCATCTAGGGAGCTTGTAAAAATCCCAATGCCCAAACTGTACTCATTACCAATTAAGTTCGAATCTCCCTTTTCAAAAAACCAGTTTTTGGATTATTTTTCTCTCTTTTGTTTTTGTTTTCAATGACAGTAACTTCTCTTTTATTATTTCCTTCCTCCAGCTTGCTCTGTGTTTATTTTACCTTTTTTTTCTATTTTCTTGAGGTGAAAGCTTTGATTATTCATTTGAGATCTTCCATCTATTTCTCATATAAGCATTTAGTGCTATAAATTTCCCACTCAGCACTGATTTAGCTACATCCTACAAGTTTTGATATGCTGAATTTTCATTTTCATTCAGAGCATGTACTTTTTATTTCCCTTGAGACTTCCTGCTTGATCCATGGATTAATGAGAACTGTGTTGTTTAATTTCCAAGTGTTTGGAGATTTTTCTGTAGTATGTTTTTGACTTCGCTTGATTCCATTATGGTCAGAGAATATACTCTATATGATTTCAATTATTTTATATTTGTTGAGGTTTGTTTTATTACCTGGGATATAGTCTATCTTGGTGAATGCTATATGAGTACTTGAAAAGTAAATATAATATGCTGTTGTCCAGTGGAACATTCTATGTCAATTATGGTTGACTGGTGGTAGTATTTCTTCTATATCCTTACTGATTTTCTGTCTACTGGTTCTATCAATTACTGAAAGAGGGGCACTGAAGTTCCCAACTATAATTGTGGATTTGTTTATTTCTCAATTCATTTATGAGTTTTACTTCATGTACTTTGAAGCTCTGTTATTTGGTGCATACATATTTAAGATTGCTGTGTCTTCTGGGTGGACTAACCCTTTGAATCACTATGTAGTGCTCCTCTTTGTCCCTGGTAATTTTCTTTGTTCTTATGTCTAATTTATCTAATATTAGTATAGCCACTCCAGCTTTCTTTTAATTGGCAGTTGTATGGTATATCTTTCCCATCCACTTTTAAGCTATAGGTAGCTATAGGTAGCTTAAAAGTGGATGGGAAAGATATACCATACAACTGCCAATTACATTTAATTGGAAAAGAGTGAAATGTGTCTACTCCGTCTTGTCTAGAACAGGAAGTTTGCTCTCTGTACTATTTTTGCAACTCCTCTCTAAATTTAGACATATTATCTCAAAATACCCTATTTCACAATTGAACAAAATTATCTCAAAAACTATTATTATTTAAAAAGCGTATAATAAAAAAGGGCATTTTATTCATGTCTTAACATATCTGGAAAGTATTAAATTGAGAAACAAAAATGAATGAATCCAGGGATTTGTGAGATGTTCACTTACTTACTGCACTCTACCAGATCAAGGAAACAAACAGGCAAAGAAACAGGTAAAACTTACAGGCCTGGGTAATTGGGAAGCTGACTCCCTATCTGTGGGCCATAAGAAGGAAGTCATTTGGTAACAAGAATGTAGCTATTTTTCCTTAAAAGGTAAATATTCATCATACCTGGTGCTCCTGGTTTTTCTGTGGGGGTGGGGAGCTGTTTTTCCAGTATAACTGCATTTTCTAGCTTTCCTGTCTGAGTTTTAGTTATTTTACTACTTATTAGCATTTTCAAAATGTTGAACAGAATTTAAGATGTATAACTTGAAAAGGAATAAAATTCTAATTAATTAGTTATACCACTTGTTGGTTCTGTAAAAAAAAATGGTGAGAAAGTTGGAAAGTACTGACTAAAATGTGGCTTTCTGAGAATTAGTTGAGTTCAGTCATTTCTCGCTTCAGTACCTCAGGAAGCCAGGTTTGGATACAGACAAGTAGTCATTTGAGACAAAACAGCAGAAAGTTACCCCTGAACTGTATTAAATGCTAACCGTAGGGATCACTAGAAGATCTAAGGTGAGGGCTAGAGAGCACAGATGGAAACTTATCCCCTCTTGGCACAAGAAAACCAAACTTCTATGTAAACTAAAAGCACCCACATAGAAATATGAATCACAAAGGAAACAGATCTTTCTCTATCCATTTCTCCTATCATCTCAGTGCTATTTTAATTATTCCAGGTAACCGTGTTTTATAAAAATGTACAGATAAAAAACAAAACTCTCAGAAATTAGAAATAAAGACTCGTTGTGCGTAGAAAGTGACTAAAATACCTGTGAGCCCAGACCACGGTTGATTGTCACAGTGATGAAACTTTCCTGGACACTAAACCTCTTATCTGAGAATCTACAGTTTTATTTCATCCTTCAAGATCAAAGTCACATAAATTAACTCGGCCCATTGATTTGATGAATCTATGGAGAGCTGCCAGGTGAAGCAGGTCCACAGAATAACTCATTCGTTTATAACACTTAAAACAACTTGGGGCAAACTATTGAGAACTGAATAGACACTAAAATGCCCAAAGACACTCAGTAATGTATCTTTTGACACAATTGACCAGGAAACATCTAATCTCTACTTGACAGTAACAGGGAGTTTGTTATCTAACGAGGCAATCTATTCCAATTTTTAGACAGCTCTAAACGAAGAAATAATTTTCTATGAACAGAAAATATCTGCCTTTAACTTCCTAATTCTGACTTTATACTAGATTCGTACCTGTGAACAGGTTCGAATCTCTCCCTACCTTTATCCCCAAACTATCCTTGACCCTACATCACTTTTCTCTATTTAATACCTAATTTAATTCTTTCCCTTCTATTTGCTGGTTAATAATTCAGACAATTACCCTCACTTTGAAATTTTAGTTTGCAGGCTAACCTCGGAGAAAATTCATTTCCTTCCTTCATTCATCGTCTCCACTGAGAGCTGTTTCCTCCCAGGGTTCTCAGTCTCACCTCACCAAAATAGGGAGAAAAGTTCAGATTTAGACAGTAAACCAATAATACATTTGTGTCTGGCCCTGAGTCTCTTTCTGCTCTCCTGCCTGCCACTCTGAATAGAAATAACATCGTGTTCTGTTTCTTTTCATGGGCAATCCTTGACTTTACACAGTCAGGGTGCATTTCCTCATTGCCTATGGAAATACAATTCCCGGCCATCTCAACCTTTTTCTGGATCTAGAGTCCAGCATGTCAGTAACTAGGGGCCCATGACTATCAATCTCCACTTACTGTTTGATATGTTTGTGGTCCAGAGATTTATTTTTTCTTGATTAGAGGTGTTTATTTTTTAAATTTTATTCATTATTACTTTGTATAGAAAAGAGATGTGAGTTTAAAGTATGAAATCAGAGCCATCTTGTCTAGAAGTCCTTAGTTTTAAATTTTACTTGTACGACATAATTGTTTTAGATCCGGGGTCAGCAAATTATGGTCCCCAGGCCAATTCTAGCTCATTACTTGTTTTTGGTATAGTCCATGAGCTAAGAATGGATTTTACATTATAAATCATTGAAAAAATTAAAAGAATAATATTTTGTGATATGTAAAACTATGTAAAATTCTTATTTCAGTGTTCCATAAATAGTTTTATTGGAATATAGCCATGCCCATTCATTTATGTTGTATCAAGTATTAACTGCTGTATAACAAACCACTGCAAAATGTAGAGACGTAAAGTAACCACCATTTTATCATTTCATGAATTCTGCGAGTCAGGAATTCAGATAAAGCACAGCAGGAATGGCTTTTTCCTACTTCAAGATGTCTGGAACCTCAGCTGGGAAGAACAGCTGGAATCATCTGGAGGCTTCTTTACTTCTTCGTTTATCTGGCACCTTTGACAAGGATGACTGGACTTAACAGAGACCATTTCTGGAGTGCCCACAAGAGGCCTCTCCAGCACAGGTGACCTTAAGGTAGTCAGCCTTCTTACATGGCAGCTCAGGGGTCCCAGCATGAATGTTCTAATGGAAAAGGCATTGCCTTTTATGACTTAGCTTCAGAAGTTACAAATTCTATTGTAGTGGTTGAAGCAGTCACAAGCCCACCCAGATTTAACTGGAAAGAGACATAGGCCCTGCCTCTTGAGAGCAGTATAAAATAATCTGCAGCTATGTTTTAAACCTTCATTTATGTTCTTCCCAGCATTTAGGTGCAAGGAGCCAGAATTAATGACTTTGACTTAAAATGTGAGGCAAATTCAAGTATCTGAGCATCCAAGTTCCCCAAACAATTTGTCTTCACAAAAGGACTGTTATCAGGGCCTGATTTGTGAATAATGTTAATACTTTCCTATTTGTTTCTGATCAGTCTTTAACTCTGAACATACAGAACACACAACTTTTTAAATGTTACAGGAGTAACTGAAGTCTTTAAGAAGAGTAATCTGTATTTGTATAATAGAAAAAAACAGCTCCAATTCTCCACCCTTTATTTATGCCCTTTCAAGGTGACTTTAAAGCTCCTTCCCACTCCTTGAATCTGGACTGACTTTGTGACTTGCTTAGGGCAACAGAATGCAGCAGAGGTGATAGTATGCTAGTTATGAGCCTAGGTCTCAAGAGCCTTGCTGCTGCTTCTACTCAGTCTTAGAAACCTGCCCAGATACCATGAAAACAAGCCTGGGCTAGCCTGCTGCAGGATAAGAGATGTATAGCCTACCCCAGTGCTCATTCCCCTACCACTGCTCCACCTGACAGCCAACCAACTTCAGAAGCAGAGCTTCCTGCTGACCTGTAGCTGACCACAGGCATAAGGGAGACCTAGTAAGAACAGCAGAACCACTCAGCTGAACCCAGCTCAAATAGTCAACTCACAGAATGAAATAAATTACGATTTTGAGACACTAACTTTTGAAGTGGCTAGATACATAGCAATAGTTAACTGATAGAATTTAGAAGGCAGGTTTTAACTGTAGAATGAAAATTTCATCACACACCTCAGTTATACTATACTGAATCACTTTAGACATTGAGTAATTCTTCGAAGCAGACACTACTGCTGAGCATCACTGAGAGGGCACTCTAGCTAATGCCAAGATAACAGAGGGGTCAAAAGCCTGACTGAAAAAAAAAAAGAAACTTGTAATAGTGGCCATACAGACAGCAAATATCACTCCATCTGTAAGTCTCTCATCCTACTTAATGCCAAGGCAGCCAGAGCTGTGTGGCACCTGCAACCAGCAGTTAAATAGTTAACTAGAACATCAGAGTAACACATCCCATATTCCTACTACCTTACATGAAGAGAACTTGGCATTGCTATTAGAAGTCCTATTTTTTTAAGTTATAATCCCCATCCTCTTTATTTGCACCAGTGTTACCCTTCAGTGCACTCCAGTAAAGGCAGAGCAGACACCAATTCAAAAGATTAATTACACACATGTAACTATAAAGTAATTAAAAAACAAATATACCAGAATTCACACATCCAAGAGCTCCTCTAAGGCAGCAAATGTTTGTTCCAACAATGCACTGTCTCAAAATAGTCAGAGCATCTTTTTGCTTGGATTTGCTTTATGTTCCCTTGGCATATCATATATTTTTAAATAAGGTCAATGGAGACAAATTTTTCCCTTTGAGAGTGAATTTAATTTTTGGAAACAATCAAATGTCATTCAAAGTCCATTCAAGTGAACATGCAGTTGAGGTGTGTAAAACCAGTTTTAGTCAGTAACAAGCTGGGAAAATAAATTACAAGGCTGATTGATAATTCCAATTGTACTGTCATTAGCTGGCAGCTTAAAACTCTAAAAGCACAAAAATCCTCAATGGCTCCTTACTGCTCACAGCACAAATTTCAAACACCTAGGCCTAATATCCAAGGCATAATGTGGCCACAGCTCACCTTTCTAGTCTTATTTTCCTCGAATAGTCTCTTCTCTAAGGAAGCTGAGCTCCTCATTGCTCCCCACTCACATGTCCTGGTGCTTTCTTGCATGCATGCATCTGTTTACACTCCTTCCTCTGATTGCCATCTATGTCCATGGCATCTATCTGTCTCTGTACCCGATACAGCAACCAAAACTGTACATGACTCAAGTAAATACTTATTGAATGAATGGAGTGAATAATCAATTCCTCCACTGGCTTATAAAATGGCTCTGAAGGTAATTCCAAAAAGGGGAACTCCAAAAACATTTGGAGAAAGGGAATAAATAGCTAGCCTCTAACATGCATTTGGAGGATGAAGTTATGAAATGTGGGAATAGTAACAGATTTGTAGTCATGCCTAATGACTGTCTAAGAAAGGCTTAGTGAATCAGGTACTGAGCCAGAAACAAAAAATTCCAGGCTACTCAAGTCTTAGACCACAATTCCTTTGGAATTTTCTCTCAAGAAAAGCCAAGTCAAAAATAAACACTACTTTTGGATAGATACCTAGAAGTGAGATTGCTGGATCATATGGTAGCTCTATTTTTAATTTTTTGAGAATCTCCATACTGTTTTCCATAGTGGCTGCACCATTTTACCTCCCACCAACACTGTACAAGAGCTCTAATTTCTCCATATTCTCACCAACACTTATCTTTTAAAAAATATATGTAACAGCCAAGCTAATAGGTGTGAGATGATATCTCACTGTGGCTTTGGTTTGAATTTCCCTGATGGTTAGTGATGTTGAGCACCTTATCATATACTTTTTGGTCATACAGATCCAAAAGAACCGAAGTCAGGATCTTGAGGAGATAGCTGTGCTCCCATTTTCACTGCAGCATTATTCACAATAGTCAAGATATGGAAACAATCCAAATATCCACTGACAGATGAATGGATAAAGAAAATGTGGTATATGTATACAATGGAATATTATTCAGCCTTAAAAAAGTGTAACAACATGGATGAACTTGGAGGACATTATGCTAAATGAAAAGGCCAGTCACAGGACAAATACTGTATGATTCCACTTATATGAGGTATTTAAAAGAGTCAAACTCATAGAAGCAGAAAGAAGAATGATGGTTGCTAGGGGCTGGGAAGAGAGGGAAATGGAGAATTGTTCAATAAGTATGAAATTTCAGTTATGCAAATAGTAAGTTCTAGAGATCTGCTGTACAACATAATGCTTATTAATGATACTGTATTGTACACTTAAACTTTAAGAGGGTAGATTGCACATTAAGTATTCTTATCACAAAAAAAGAGGCATAAGGAAACTTTTGGAGGTGATGAATATGTCTATTACCTTGATTGTGATGATAGTTTCACAGTTATATGCATATGTCCAAGCTCAACAAATTGTATACATTGAATATGTGCAGTTTTTGTATATCAATTATACCTCATTAGAGCTGCTAAAAAAACCCCACCAGTTTGTTAAGTGATGGATATGTAAAATTATTTTAAAGACTAAGACTAAAATCTTGAGATCTTTCCTCCTCTGATGAAGTTAAGACCAATACAATAATAAACTGAGAATATTTCCAAAGTGTTCGTGTGGTAAAATTAATTTATATTGGGTTAAACCACATTAAATTGCCATTGTCATAGGTTAAAATATTTGCATATCAGCAATTTCATATGGTTCAACCTCATACTGTAGGATTTTGCTGATGAACGAAAATAAGTAAAAAAAGACTTGGAGGTACCAGTCAAGATGGAGGAGTAGGTAAATGCTGTGCTTTCCCCCTCTCACAACCACATCAAAATTACAATTAAAATACAGAATAGCCATCACTGAGAGCTGCCTGAACTCCAGCTGAACAGAAGTCCTAAAACTGGGGACACACAGAAGAGGCCACCTCGAGACTGTTAGGAGGAGTGGCGGTACGAAATGAATTGGTCTCACACCTGTGTGTGAAAGTTGAGATTTGGGAGAAATATATCAGCTGCGGAGGTTCACTCAGAAGAGTGAAGGGTCACGGCCCCATACTCGGCTCCCCAGCCCAGGGTTCCAATGCCAAGAAGAGATGTTCCCACAACTCCCAGCTGTGAAAACCAGCAGGGACTGTGGCTGAGTGTGATGGAGGGCTACAGGAGTCACAGACATTCCTCTTAGGGGTCCTGCACACAGACTGACAGACTCACTCACTCTGAGCTCCAGCTCTGAAGAAGCAGTGCAAAAGGCATCAGGGACATATGGGTAGGAAGTGAGTTATCTGGCTTTAGGGCAAGGACTGGAAGGGCAGCTTTCTCCTGACAAAAGTGCTGGCAGAGGGCACTGTTCCTTTGTTGAGCCCTTCCCTGCCTGACTTGCAGACCCAAGCGGCTGCCATATCTGAGTCTCCATCAACATAGCTAACACTGGTGATTCCGAGACTCCGCCCTTCCCAACATGTGGTCCCACCCAAGCTGCTTCCAGTGGATTTTCCACACAAATGACTTGTCTCAGCTCATGCTATAAACTTTCCTAAAATCTCTCAAAGGTTCACAAAAGCAAAATAAGCTGCATCTGGTCCTGGTATGCCCCATACCTCTTGCTGAGCAACCCAAAGCCTGGTTCTAGTGACAACCTGCCTCAGTTTGCAGCTTGGCCTCTCAAAGCACTTATAAGCCCAGCGTGGGTGATGGCCATCTGCGGATTGCTTAGTGGCTCATGCCAGATGGTCCTGGGCAGGGCAAAGGATGCAGCTGAACTTGAGCTGTGGCAGGGTCCCTCACTGGCCTGTACATCAAGTGGCCAGCTTCAGTTTGAGCGAGAGCACCACCCAGGGTCATATCTGAGGACAACACACCCAAAGGGCTAAAGCAAATCCTGCTCTGTAGGGTCAGCCCCTGAATAGCAGTTCCTCCACTGGTCATGGCCAGTCATTATAGCCAATCAACCTGAGGGTCAACCTTCCCATTGACAAGCAAAGAGCGACCAAGGCTCAATTGTAGCAAACAGGAGGGCACATACAACCCACACAAGGGATATACCTGGAGCACTTGGCTCAGGTGATCAGGGAAGACTGTGCCACTGGGACCCATAGCACATCTACTATATAAGGCCACTCTACTAAGACTGGGAGACATAGCAGCCCTATGTAGTACACAGAAACAAACACAGGAAAGCAGTGAAAAGGGGAAGACAAACATGTCCCAAATGAAAGAACAGAACAAAGCTCCAGGAAAAGAACTCAACAAAATGGACAAGCAATCTACCAGATGTAAAGTTCAAAACACTTGTTATAAGGATGTTAAATGAACTCAGGATCAGAGTAGAGGAACTCAGTGAGAACTTTAACAAAGAGATAGGAAACACAAAAGTGGAGAAAGAAAACATAAAAAAGAACTAGTCAGAAATGAAGACAATAACTGAAATGAAGAATACCTTAAGAGGAATTAATAGATTAGATGAAGCAGAGGACTGAATCAGTGATTTAGAAAATAAGGTAGCAGAAAACACCCAATTAGAACAGCAATAAGAACAAAGAATCCCAAAAAATTAGGATAGTTTAAGGGGCCTCTGGGACAACATCAAGTGCACCAATATTCTCATCATAGGGATACCAGAAGGAGGAGCAAGGAACTATTTCAAGAAAACCTATTTCAAGAAATAATGACTGAAAACTTTCCTAAACTGGTGAAGGAAACAGATATACAAGCCTAGGAAGCTCAGAGAGTCCCAAACAAGATGAACCCAAAGAAGTCTATGTCAAGAAACATCAAAATTAAAATGCCAAAGGTTAAAGGCAAAAAGACAATCTTAAAAGCAGCAAGAGAAAATCGGTTAGTTAACTACAAGGGAGCTCCCATAAGACCATCAGCTGATTTCTCAACAGAAATTTTGCAGGCCTAAAGGGACTGGAAGAAAATATTCGAAATAATGAAAAGCAAGGACCTACAACCAAGATTACTTTACCCAGCAAAGCTATCATTTAGAACCAAAGGACAGATAAAGAGCTTCCCAGACAAGAATAAGCTAAAGGAGTTCATTGCCAAGACAATATTACAGGAAATGTTAGAGGGACTTCTTTAAGAAGAAGAAATAAAGAAAAAAGATAAAAAATATGAATAATGAAATGGCAATAACTAAATATCTATCAACAAATATTTTAAATGTAAATGGATTAAAATGCTCCAATCAAAAGATAGGGTGCTGTGGTACATACATACAATGGAATATTACTCAGCCATACGAAGAGATGAGATACTGCCATTTGCAGCAACATGGATGGATCTCAAGATAATCATGCTAAGCAAAATAAGCTAGACAGAAAAAGTTGAAAATCACGTGATATCATTTATATGTGGGATATAAACCTAAAAGCAACAAACAGGACAGACAGAGACTTGTGGTCATGGACAATAGACTAGTGATTACCAGAGGGTAGGGGGAAGGGGGGAGGTAGATGGGGTTAAAGAGGTCAAATATGTGGTGATAGAAAGAAATCTAACTATGGGAGATGAACACACAGTGTAAACATATATATGCCTTACTGTTAAAGCGTATAGTTGAAACTTACTGGATTTTGTTAACCAATGTCACCATAAAAATAAATGAACAAACAAACAAACAAACGAATGAATAAATAAATAAACAAATAAGCAAACAAATAAATAAAGAGATAGGGTGGCTGAATGGATAAGAAAACAAGACCTTTAGTAAAGGGATGAAAAAAAGATGTTTCATGAAAATGGAAACAAACAAACAAAGCTGGGGTAGCAATACTTATGCCAGACAAAATAGACTTTAACACAAAGGCTGTAACAAGCGACAAAGAAGGACACAATATCCTTACTTCTGGGTATTTATCTGAAGAAACCCAAAACACTACTCTGAAGGGACATGTGAATCCATATGTTCATTGCAGTATTATTTACAGTAGCTAAGATATGGAGGCATCCCGGTTGTCCATCAATGGATGAATGAGCACACACACATACAGATACAATGGAATATTACTCAGCCATAAAAAGAATAAAATCTTGCCATATGCAACAACATGGATGGACCTAGAGGGTATTATACTGAGTGCAGTAAGTCAGACAGAAAGACGAATGTCATATGCAGAGTCTAGAAAACAGGATACACAAACGAACAACAGAAATAAGCTTGTAGATACAGAGAGCATTTTGATGGTTGTCAGACTGGGAGGTGGGTGGATGGGTGAAGGGGGGATTAAGAGGTACAAATTGGTAGTTACGAAATAGTCATAGGGATGTAGAGTATAGCATGGGGCATAGTCAGTAGTATTGTAAAAACTATGTACGGTGTCAGGTACTGGATATATGAGGGTGATCATTCATAAGTTATATCAATGTCTAATCACTGTGGTATATACCCAAAACTAATATAATATTGTATGTCCATTATAATTGAAAAAATCAAAAAAATATATTAAAAAAGACTCCATCCTTTGCTTCTTTCCCTTTGTTTCTAAAGCCCTCACATACTCTGGAGAACCTTCATTCCTATACACTTTTGAGGACTTAGAATAAACAAAGACAGACAGAAGGCTTCGCCTCTACCTACATTATTTCTTAGTTCAAAACACCTAGTTTCCTTTAGGAGTTGTACTCCACTCACTAGACTCAAGGTAATTGCCCTGTGAGTCCCCAGTGGGATATTAGGTCTCTCTAACTACATCTCAAATTTCTAGGTCAGATCTGAGTACCCTCTGCCCATGTTCCATTTACATACTGCAAATAGGCCATCACACCCAGGATTCCTCAATGTTGTTTAATGCAAGAGGAGGTTGTTGACAAAGAGGCTCTGATCATTATTATCAGCGTGGGCTTGGTTTGGGAGAGTGATTTTATTTTTACTTCTTTTCCTGCCCCCAGAGTTGTAGCCAGGTAGCTAGACTATCATCTCTGGGTCTCTTGTTAGTCAGAGCAGAAGTCTCACAGGCAGGATTTCTAGCCCTGCGTGTGTGCCTAGAGTAGTGAGGCAGTTTCCCTCCATCTTCCTGGACAGCCGCAACAAGACCCTGTGAGGAGGCGCAGGTGCTGTGACTAACTGGCACATTCCCAGACCACAGCCAACACCACGTGCTCAGAACAGAGGCTCAATTTTAATCCTTTTGAGACACCATTTCAGGAATCAGCCAATACACAGACATGCATGTAATCAATGTAATGCTTTCATGTGCTCATGTGGGTCTTGAAGTAGTGAATTTTCTGCATTAAAATTTTTAGAATTTTCTGCATAAAAAATTTGAGAATTACCCAACACAAGTATAAATGCAATCTTTTTTATGGTAAGTGTTATTTCATAAGACACTGAATACATAATTTCAGCTTCAATGGTCAGAAGATCCTGTGCTTTCAAGTTTACTGTAAGAAATGCAAAATGGGGACAGCAAAACTCCATCATCCCACCTCTGTTCCCCCAGTACAGGATGTTTTCCTCTTTCAAAGGTCTTTTTAAATGAGATCTTTCATCCAGTGTATTTTAAATAACTGATTTTCTCTTTTCGCCAAGATTACTGAATGGTCTAATTACATTTTCCCTCAGGAAACATAACCCTGACATGCAAAGAAAGACAAAATAATTGTGGCAGATTGTGGAAACAGGAATATTTCATTTTTACCAAAACTATAAAAACTATAAAAATTAAAAATGCCAAAATTTCCCCTAAGCTATTATTATACAGTGATTTAAAATATCAGCAATTCATAGGAGACTTTATTTACTGTATTTTCTGGGTTCTGAATTCAGAATCCCACATTTCTACTCTGACAGTTGACGATATCACAACCACGTAAAAGCAAATTCGGAGGGTTTAACTGCAGACAGTATATGAGTTTTTGCATGATCTGTCTCAGAAGTAAAGCTGAGAAGGAATGAAGTCTCACGTGTCACTCTTGCAGGGCCCGTGGAACTCAATAAAGATCTGATGAAGTAACTTGGCCCGGAATTTGAAAATCTTGGGTGTTAGATCAAATTTCTAGTGTTACCACACTATTTTTATTATAGTGGCTTTGTAGTAAGTTTTAATCTGGGAAAGCAAACTCTCCCCACAAATTTTCATAATGATTCTTTTCAAATGCAAATCTGATGGTGATACTAGTGTAAAACCTATTGTTCTCCAGTGCTCACAGATTATCTTGTGGGCCACTGTAAGACTGAAGTAATAGAGTGGAGAGTACAAGTTTTAGGCCAAGATGACTGCTCAAAAGGAGAGAGGAGTGCCACCAGAGTCCCTTTCTCTGCCCTGGTTCCTGGGCACCAGGATCATGCTTTCCTTTGAATAAGTGTTGAACAAATATTAAACAATGGTTATGCAAGGGTGCTGTGTCAGAGGTCCCCCAAACCACTCCCAAGTTCTGTGATTCACTAGGACTCGCAGAACTCAGCATGTAATCATACTCATGGCTATGATTTACTACAGTAAAAGATACAATGCAAAATCAGCAAGGGAAAAGGCACACATGGGGTAAAATACAGGGGAGACCAGGCACAAGCTTCCAAGAGACCTCTCCCAGTAGTCACACAGGATGTACTTAATTTCCCTAGCAAAGAATTGCAACAACACATGTGAAATGTTCTACTAAGGAAGCTCATCAGGGACTCAGTGCCCAAGGTTTTGATTGAGGCTGGTCATATAGGCACCCTCTGATTGGAAAATACCAAAATTCCAGACATCAAGAAGGAAAGCAGGTGTTCAGCAGAAACCACACTCTATAAACAGTTAGGCACAATGAGCCATCTTTATTAGTTCTGGGAATAATGGGAACTCTCTTGAAAATCAAGTTCTCAGATACTAGCCAAGGGACAACCTTGTAAGCAGGCCTTTCAAAGTCAGACCTGTTCTGATACACTTTTTGGTGGGGTGTGCGCAGGTGCCAATCATTAGCCTGGCTGGGCAACCTCAACATGTCCTACCTAGACCTGGATGGTGTAAACAAAACCATGAGTTTTCTGAGCAGGATACTAAGAGGATAGGAATGGAGGAACACCCACCCTCTCCTAGTGGCAGGAAAGAAGGGGCAATGAGGACTGCTTCCCGGGAGAGAGGCAATGCCTGAGCCAGGTCTGGACACGTGACAGATACTGTGGTCCTAGATTTAAATCCCCACTAGATGGGTGCTCTTGGCTAGTTAATTAACTAGATTAGACTATATCTCAGGATGTGAGTTACTTAAATGGACCAGGGCTATTAATCACTTTGATTCCCTGGTTAAACTTTGTATAGCTCCCAAACCTCTTGAAAGCCATGTGGCCTTGCTAGAGGTGGTGCCAACTGACTTCTTCAGCCCCTTCAGTCTGTGATCCAACCATCCTGGTCTCCTTTCAGTGCTTGGAATATGCTCCTCTCTACCTCCAAGCCTCTGTAGATACTATTCCATCCTTTGCCCCTGATTGCTCATCATCACTCTTCCCACTTCACTTAGCTAACTCCTCCTTATGTCAGATTTCAATCCAAACAATACTTTCTCAGGGCAGCCTTTCCTCGCCTGCCCCAGAGTAGGTCAGAACCCCTGTCATTTGCTTTTCAGCATCAGTAACTTCTCCTTTATCACTGTGAATACATTAAAGTCCATTTTTTTACACTTACACATTTTAAGAAGGCAGACTATTCCTGTGTTGTTCATGTGATAATCCCTGAGCCTAACATGGTGCCTATCACATAGTAAGCACTTAGCAAATGTGTGAAAAGAATAAATGAGGGCTCGCTCTCAGTCCATGTAGTCTGGGTGAGGGCAATCTCTGCCTCCCCAACACATACACACCTCCTGGGTCTGAGGTGAGAAAAGGAGATTCAGGGCTGCAATGTGTGTGAGGATACGGACATTCCAAAAGATAAGTCCATGGGATATTCCTTTACCAGTAAACTTTCATTTCTTAGGCTAGAGTTGGGATTCTGACATATATAACTGAGAATCCTAATACAAAAATAGTAACTGGAATTAGACATGTAGTTGGTCCCAAAGAACAACAGAAAGATCATCAGCAAGCCCAACTTGTAATGACCTAAGCTACTGGCCTAGGGAATCCTTACAGTTCCTGGAACTACAAACAGGTTTGGTTCTGGTACAGGGAGAAAAGATGTCATGGCTGATGAGTAGAGCACAGGCATCCTGACTGGTCATAATCCTAAAAAGCACCTTGTTCCTCTCCTCCAGGCTAAAAGACTATCTGCATCTATGACAACAGAATCACTACCTCTCTCTTATCTATGAAAACTCGCAGAAACTAGACCTCCCAACAGACTGGAGAGGGGCAAAATTCTCCCTTATTTTCCAAGAAGTGGAGTATAATAATTACAAATAAAAAGTTTGACCCTCACTCCAAGCTAAATTCTAGAACAGATTAATAAAGCATTGGATAAGCACTTGAGAAAGAAAAAAAAAAATAGTTACTAGGAGCCAGCATAGGCTCTCTAAAATCATGACAAACCCAACTTACCCCATACTCCTTTCTGTTCATTCACCTGAGTCATTTATTGAAATAATTCTTTATAGGTGCAAATATACATGAAGGCAACTGACAAGGCTATCAGGATTTTCCAGTTGATAAGATGAAGAATCCAGGTTGCAGACAGGAAAACCTGAAAAGTGTCTTGTGGTAGGACACCGACCTTGGCCCTGTGCTGATCAAAACTTGGATCAATAACATAGATAAAGTTAGGGTTACTGACCTAGGAGGAATAACATTCATCAGAAGAAAGGAGAGAATTCAAAAGCTGATATGATAAGCAAAATCAGGATGAAATTTAATTAGAACATATGTAAAGCCACTGCAATTTTAAAAACTCTGTATCCTAAATACAGGATGATAGCAGTTCAGTTTTTGATGCCAGCAAATACCAGAGTGATACAGCTAATTAACTTGGGCTAAATTTGGAAACATACCAACTACCTCAGTCGGACAACCAAATTCCGGTCTGAGTATCACTGAAAAATGACCAACAAAAGGAAATTCAGAGATGGGAACCAAAATTAGAAAAAGGTTTGGGAAGCATGTCGCACAAACTGTTAGAGCCACTTTGGATAGTAAAGACAGAATCTTGTAAAGCTGAAAATAACCATATCCTATGACCCCAAAATCCTATTTCTAGATATATATCCTGGAGAAACACAAATTTACACAATTACCAAAACAGAATTATTTATAAAAGCAAAGTTCAGGAAATACTTAGTCTTCCGTCAATAGGAGAATAGCTAGACAGAATAAGGTCTATTCATACTCTGGATACTTTGCAGCAGCTATACCAATGATATAGGTCTACCTATCAATCAGGATGGGCTAAGTTTGCCAAAGTAACAAAAAGAACCTAAAATTTGAGTGGCTTAACACAAAGTCTATTCCTTTTGCTACACGTTTAAAGTGAGTTGGAATGAAAGCTCAATGAAGTTATTCTCAGACTCAGGCTGACAGAGGCCCCATCTCTATTTGCCAGGGGAATGAAATGTGGTAATTCTCATACTGGCTCTTAAAAATTCTATTGGGAAGTGCACTCTTTACTTTTTTTTTTTATTAGTTTCAAGTATACAGTACATTGGTTAGATATTTATATAGTTTATAAAACGATCCCCCTAATTGCTCCTTCTCTCCTCTGGTTTTCCACCTAGCCAATATAATAATGCTAACTGCATTCCTTATGCCATGATCCCCATCTCTGTGACCATCTATCAACTACTAATTTGTACTTCTTTAACTCTTCACCCCATTCTCCCAGCCCCCCAATCCTCCACCTCTCTGTCTGTCACTGAATTGTCCTCTATATTTTTGAGTCTGTTTTTGATTAGTTTGTTCTTTTTTCCTTAGATTCCGCATATAAGTGAAATCGTATGGTATTTATCTTTGACCTATTTCACTCAGCATAATAATCTCTAGATCCATCCATGTCATTGCAAATGGTAGGATTTCATTTTTTTAATGGCTGAGTAATATTTCATTATATATATGAACCATAACTTCTTTATCCAATTGTCTGCTGCTGGGCATTTAGGTTGCTTCCACATTTTGGCTATTGTAAATTGTGCTGCCGTGAAAATTGGAGTGCATAGATCTTTATGAATTATTGTTTTGGTTTTCTTTGGATAAATACCCAGAAGTGCAATTGCTGGGTCAAACGTTGTTGGTGGGATTGCAAATTGGTACAGCTGCTATGAAAAACAGTCTGGAGGTTTCTCAGAAAATTAAAAATGGATGTACCCATTACTTCTACTAACATTTCATTGACCAAAGCAAGTCACATAGACACACCTAACTTCAAAATGGGCAAAAACCAGGTACAATTCAACAATATGCCCATATAGCAGAAAGCCAAAAATATTGTTATATATAATGACTAATATAATATATAGTATGGAAAGATTAATACAAAACATATGAAAAGATCTAAGACATTTTGCTGTATAGACAAAACACAAAAATATATTCATAATACTACCATTTATGCAAATTAAAACAAATCCAAAACAAATCTATATGTTGTTTACATATACCTATGTACGCATGAAACTGAGAAGGGAGGATGACACTAGAAAAGGGGAAACAGCCATTTCTGTAATATTTTAATTCCTTTATTTAAGAAAAAGAAAAATATGACAAAAATCTTAACTGTTGACCATCCTGACTAGTGGAGAATCTGAGTATTCATGATGGTATTCTTTGAATTTTATCACTGCATTAAAATCTTTGAAATAAGCTGTTGAAAGAACCAGGAATTTTTTAGCTTGAAAAGACCACAGGTGGGAGAGAGGGGAATGGGAAGGAGGAAAATAGATGACTTTAACTATTTTGGATAAATGGGATTTGCACTGTGTGGCTATGGAGAGGAGAACTAGAAGCAATGGTGAGAGTTACAGGAAGGCTTGGGAATAAAGAACGAACTATCATGGAAAGATGAGTGAGCAGACTCAAAAATGTATGTAGGAAAAAAATTCTTTGAGGGGAAAAGTGGTCAAGAGTCAGACAACTCCCTGTCTGACAGAATATTGTGGAGAGAATTCCTGCACTGGGAAGGTACCTGGATTTTGTTATCGCCAAGGTTCAAGTCTCAGGTTCCGTGAACCTTGAACCAGAACCTCTCAGTTTAGAGCTCACAAGTTCTTGGCAATGAAATGCAGTTATCCCAAGACAAGCTTAAAAAAATAATGCAACTATCTGAATTCAATACAGTCTTTAATGGTGTTACTTGGGTATATTTCGCAATCAATAAGGAATCGTTCATTTAATTGGCCTTGAATAAAAGCTAGCTTTAATTCTCACACCTTGGTCAACCTTATGCACATAATTAAATTAGTATTATTTGTAGAATTCCTGCTTATTTAATCACTGTTTCTGTGACTTGTTAGTTGTTTTCCCAAAACCAAAGTCAAATTGCTCCCACAGCTAAAGAAGTTTCCACAGAAACGTCCCATTGAAATGAAGATTGCTTTGTAAAATGAAAGGGTAAAAATAACGAGTGTTTTCTTTTTAACTAGTCACTCTGGCTACTGTCAAAAATAAAAGTCTTAGCAGTGGAAAACGAGTATCATTAACCTACCTGTCCTTGTGCAAGGAGGGTCAGTCTAGCATAAAAACAGTGGGATCAGAATATAGGCAGCTCCCTGCTGCTGCCCTGCTTCTAGCCAAGGAGATAATGGATTTTAGTGGTAGTAAATGAGACAACATGTTGTACCTGAGGATTTTCTTTCCAAAAGGTACCATATTTTTCATACCAACAAATTTTTATCTGTACCTAGTTATATACCCAGATGGTTATGAGTTGAGCAGCTCTTTTTGTGCCTGGAACCTGATGGATCTGAATAGACACCTGGGAAGCCCACTGTGGTTTTTAAGGAATGTACGTTTCCACCATAAATATAGTGAAAGCATGCTGCAACATAAAAACGTGCTTTTCCCATGTGTTTTTGCCAGTTTAGGACTTCTTTTAGGCAGTGATTCTGTATCATATAACAACAGAAAATACTTGCATAAAAGTAACTCCTATTTAGTAGTGTCTTCCTATTAATTTTCAAGATTAACAACAAACAAAACAAAATCAAAAATCAGCTCAGTAGGCTCTGAAATATTCCCATGTTAACAAGGTTCATGTGGCTTGACTACTACTTTCTAGACCCATGTTCCTGGCTGTGCTGGAGCTTCATGTGGCCTGGTCCCACAACCACCAGAAATACTGTATAAGAGAAAAAGCCCTAATATCCTGGAAAAGTGCCTGGCTAGACCACCACAATGTCTTGCAAAGACTCAGGTCTGGCCCTAATGTATGAGCAAAAGCTGATTACTCACCCCTCCACCTCCCCAGCCTAGCTTCTTCATCCTTCAAGTGCAAGCACTTACATCCTAAGATGTCACAGGGCAGTGTATTTATCCTTGGAAGACAACGTCTGGTGATAAAATGCAAGACTCTAATGTTAGGAAGGAGAGAATATGGGGGAAACCAGAGACAAACAGAGAAGGGAGGAGGAGAAAGGAGTTGATGAATGAAGTCCTGGGAAGCAAAGGTTACTGGAAAACAGCAGGACAGAGTAAGAAAATGTGACAAAGAAACAAGGCCAAGAAAAACAACAAGGTCAATGATATGCTGCATGAGGACAAAGAACTGTGCTTCCAGATGGGATTATCACATAAGCCTTCAGAAAAGTGGCTTTGTTTTTCAGGAGGTCATTATATATTCTGCCAATAGTGCAGCTCCTCTGCTTACCCTTAGAAACTTATGTCCACTTAACTATACCAAATACTGCATCTCTGAAACTATTATTCCAGAGATATAAATACTTTAAGTAGAGAGAGAAACCAATCTAAAACATTACTTAAAATGTCAACTAAGACTTCTGGTTCCAGGTAACCAGAATGGAATAAACACATTCAACTTACTGTCCACTAATGCAATTATAAAATCTGTACAAAATTCATGAGTAACTATTAGAAAACTATTTAAAATATATATCAGCAGGCAGATCAGGGAAGAATACCAGAATGCCAAGTACAACTGAACTGGTGATAACTTTACTGCCTTTTTCCCTCCTTATTTTCTGCCCTAAACTCAACACAACAAAACCTGAAAGTGAGCACTGTGGTTAGAGCACATGTTCTGGCTCAAAGTGCTGTTTTTGGAAACGAGAAGTACTACAACTCAAAGAGACTGGGGAAGACGGGGAATCCCCTGGGTTTTTCTCTTCTTTTTCTCCCTTCTCTCATGCCCTGAAAAATCCCATGATGGAGGCTGTGGCAGCAACAACGAAATTGACTGGCAGAGGGAGCCCGCAGGAGTTAAAACTCTACAAGGAGAGGAAACTTCCATTCTATTAGATGTAGATATAGCTCCAAAAGGTCAAAGCCAAATCCCATTGTTTTTTTTCTTACTTTCTCTCTCTGTCTGCCTGCCTCTTGTGCCCCAGAGGCAGTCCTGAAAGTGCATGGTTTCTGAGGACCAAAAAAGAAAGCTCTCAGAAACACAGAAAGTACTACAAAAATAATGAAGAGAGAAGCATTTAGGAAAGCAAACCCATAAAGCAGCTTAGGAACATTCGCATCACCCTCCACCTGTGCATGTGTGGATTTGATGCTAATTAGCATGTCAAAGATTTTGAGAAATGAGCTAACTAACACTCTGGTCCCAGACTGACCAGTGGGTGTCACACATAGGACAGATCTGAATAGCACTGTAAAGGAACTGAATACTAAACTGACATAGGAACTACAGCCCACAGAAAGTGAACTAGAACTTGCAATCTGAACCTAACCAAGTCAATTGACTACTAAAACAAATATATCAACATTCTCCAATGGATTGAAAAAAATTCAGAGTCTAACAACATAATATTCAAAACATCCAGGATAAAGTCCAAAATTACTCAGTATACAAAGAAGCACAAAAATGTCAACCTACATGGGAAAAGATAATCAACAGATGCCAACAATGAGATGCCGCAAATGTTGAAATTATCTAACAAGTATGTTAAAGCAGCTATTATAAAAATGCTCAAATGAGCAATCACTAAACTTGAACATTCTTGAAAGAAAAATAAAGTATTAGCAAAGTAAAGAGAAGATATAAAGGATAATCAAACTGAAACTTTAGAACTGGAAAATAAACAAAATTAAAAATTCACTGAAAGAATGCAATAGCAGAATAGAGGGAGGCAGTGAACTTGAAAACAGATAAACAAACTAGCTCACCTAAGTAATAGAAAAAAGACTGGGTAAAAAAGAGCAAAATCTCAAGTACCTGTAGGATAACAATAAAGGATCTAACATTTGTGTAACTGGAATGCAATAAAGAAAGATAGTGTGACACTGAAAAATATTTGAAGAGAAAATAGCTGAAAATTGTCAAGAAGCTGAGAGAAAACCAAACTTAATAAATACAAAGAAATCCATACCCAGACACATCATAATCCAACTGTTGAAATTAAAGACAAAGAACTAAAGAAACAGACAATGCAACACTACCAGAAAGTTCAATATCCCACTATTGATAATAGATGGAACTAGAAAGAAAATCAGCAAGAATATAGAAAACATACATGCCACCACTCCAAAAATGACCTAGCTGGCATTTATAAAACATTCCTCCTAAGACGAGCAATGTATACATGCTCTTCAAGTTCATATGAATTATTTTCCAGTAATTGCTGGTGAGACTATAAAATGGTTCGGCCACCTTGGAAAACAGACGGACAGTTTCTTTAAAAAGTTAAGCATAAATTTACCATACAACCCAGCAATTCTACTCCTAGGAATCTACCCAAAAGAAATGGAAACATATGTCTACAGAAAGACATGTACTTGAATGTTGACAGCATTATTTATGAGAACCCCAAACTGAAAACACCCCAAATGTCCATCTGCAGCAAAAAGATAATCATAATGTGGTGTGTTTCTATGTATAAAACGTAAAACTATTCAACAATAAAAAGGAATGAATTATTGATACATGGCACAATCATGGATGAACCTCAAAGACATTATGCTACATGAAAGAAGCCAGACATAAGAGAACATACAGTATATGATTCTATTTACATAAAATGTCCATGAAATACAAATCTATATAGACAAAGTAGATTAGTGGTTGTCAAGGACTAGAGGGGAGGCGGGTAGAGTGACGGCAAATAGGCACAAGGAATTTTTTAGAGTGATGGAAATGCTCTAAAACTAGATTATGGAGATAGTTATATAACTATGGTTATATAACTTGGTAAATTTACTAAAAAGCATTGAATTGTATATTTAAACATGTGAATTTTGTGGTATGTAAATTATATCTCAAAGTTGTCATTTTAAGAATGTTATATAAATGAAATCATACACTATATAAACTTTTGAGATTGGCTTCTTTTCATTCAGCATAATGCTCCTGAGATCCACTAAAGTTGTTCCATGTATCAATAGTTCATTTCTTTTTCTATTATATGTATATACTAGTTTGTTTAACCATTCACCCACTGAAGGACATTTGGGTTGTTTCCATCTTTTTTGTTTGTTATTACATATGAAGTTGCTATGAACATTTCTATACAGGTTTTTGTGTGAAAAGGATACTCTTAAGAGAGCGAGAAGACTCATACTAAAATAGACTCATATCCAGACTATATAAAGAACACCAACAAATTAATAAAAAGACAGACATAGAAAAATGGCAAAAGTTTTAAATAAGCTCTTCACAAGAGGATATTCAAATGGCAATAACTTTTGAAAAGACATTCAATAGTATTAGTTGTCAGAGAAATACAAATTAAAACCACAATAAGACTTCCAGAAAAACCCCAAATCTCCATCAATAGGAGAACAGATAAATTTTGGTACATTCATACAATGAAATACTCAGCAATAAAAGAGGATGGACTACTGATATATATCACATCATGGATGAATTTCAAAAACATTATGCTGTGCAAAATAAGCCAATAACAAGCCAGATGCAAGAAGACATACTGTATACTACAATGCCGTACACCTTTAACTAATATAAAATATCGAATATCAACTATGATAGAAAAATCTAAAAAATTAAAAAATTACATAAGCAAAAAAATACATACTGTATGCTTTTATTTACATGAAGTTCATTAACAGGCAAAAGTAATCTATGGTGACAGAAATCAGAACAGTGGTTACCTCTGGTTGGAGATGATCAACTGAAAAGAGACATGATGGTACTTTTTGGGGTGACAGAAATCATCTATATCTTGATTTTGGTATGGGTTACATGGGTATATATATTTATCAAAACTCAAACTGTACTACTCTTAAAATCTTTGAATTTTATTGTATGTAAATTTTATCTCAATAAAAAATAAATTCAAGGAAGCCACAATGAGTTAAAACAAGGTAGTTAATTTGGTTAATGCTATTAGGACGATGTTAATTTCTTGGTTCTGGCAATTATATGAAAGTGATCTTAGATGTTAACATTGGAGGATGGATGAGGGATGTATTGCAACTGTACTATTTCTGCAACTTTTATATAAGTCTAAAAGCAATTTGAAATGTTTTAAAAATTGCCATTATAAAGAAAAAAGGAAGCCATAATGAGATACCACCACTACCACTGGAATGGCTAAAAACATCAACAATACAAATGTTTGACAAAGATGTGGACAAATGGTTTCCCTTGTAGACTGCTGGTGAGAATGTAAATTAGTATAAATGCTTTGGAAAGCTGTTTGACAATATCTACTAAAGCTTAACATATACATATCCTATGACTCAGTTCTTAGTTATATATCCAACAGAAATGCACACATTTGCTCCTCTAAAGACTTGTGTGAGAATGTTCAGATGAGCACTTATACATAACAGCCCCAAATTGGAAACAACCCCAATATGTTCATCACAGTACAATAGATTTTTAAAAACTAGGATTGTATATATATATATATATATATATATATATATATATATATATATAGACACACTATCTATCATATATAATGCACATATATCATATAATGTATTATAATCTAATATATAACATATGATATCTATTTGCTATACATAACATTATATATATTACATGTATATATATTCTCCATCTATACAAAGTACAAAAACAGGATAATCTATAGTGACAGAATTCAGGATAGTGGTAACTTGGTAACCTTTGGGGTAGAAGGAAGGGGTAGTCATTGCCAGGAAGCAGGAAAGGGGCCTGAGGTGCTGGTAATATTCTTTTCTTAACCTGGGCAATGGTTAAATGGGTATGCTTACTTTGAGATTGTTAAGAGTTGTACACTTATAACTTGTACA
Source organism: Pteropus medius (assembly GCF_902729225.1). Classification (NCBI taxonomy): domain Eukaryota; kingdom Metazoa; phylum Chordata; class Mammalia; order Chiroptera; family Pteropodidae; genus Pteropus; species Pteropus medius. The sequence continues at coordinate 1,079,918 of NW_024342542.1, read as the reverse complement.
CTTTTTCTTCAGGTATTATACTTCCACTTATATTCTAGATTCTGTCCCTTATGCTATATGTACATATATTTAAGGTTTTCTCTCTGCTCACTACCACCACCACCCCATTTATCTTTCTTTAGCATGTACACTTCTTTTTCTCTTCGCATTCCTGTCTGCTGAAATATCAATGTTACCTGGTACTTAATCTGAATCTTAGTTGTCAGTGACTAAGAACATGTAAAGTCAAAACTGGGGTGAAGAAAGTGAGCCCCAAAAATAACTGTAGGGAGAACACAGGCATCCTTTACACAGGCAGAATTTCATGAGTCAGCATCAAAGAAGCTAGCCTCTGTCTATCCACAGAGGGGAAACCATCCTTTAAATAAAAGGATTAGCTCATATGCCCACATAATTTCAGGACAAAGCTGTAGACTCAGAATGACATTCCTTTATGTGCTCCTTCCTGTACAGGGAATCTTTCCAAAAGCACTTTCACATATTTTAGCAATTATCAGAGTTGAAAACTATTATTAAAGGAGCGAAAAGGCTGTCCAGGAATTGACTCTTAACCCACAGTGTAAAATTTGGACTTAGGGATCTTAATCTTAAAAACTCCCACAGGCTAACTTAACTTTCACATTCTCTTCAATTTCACAGAATATTATTCATTAATTTACTCACACTCCAAATTTATGTACAGGATAGTACAGGCTTGACACCATGCTTGGTACTGCAGATACAGAAACAGACAAACGTTAAGACCTATAATCTCAAGGAGCTCAGGGCTCTGATAGAGGAAAAAGAGGAAAACAAATGATCACAACCCTGGGTGACAGATTTTATGACAGAAGAAAAAGGGAAGGCTCTAAATTTTCTAGAAGCATAGTAGGGTAGTGACTAAATCTGTCCAGAGAAGGCATGGAGTCTTCATGTTGGAATTGACATATTATCAGGATGTGGACCAACCAAACGGCATACCTCTCAAAAATTTAGAGATGAGCAAAATGCAGGTGTTTACTCTGAGAAATAACTAGTAAAACCCACATTTGGATATGACTGGACACCTATGGGGGCAAACCCTGACACTGACTCTACAGGGAACCAAAAGGCTCATCAATACTCAAAACTCCAAACAAATTAACTT
>NW_024342542.1:1067769-1076557 GCF_902729225.1 Pteropus medius | reverse complement strand
CAGAAATGTCAAAACTTTCTTTCTCTGCTCCCTTTTACCTGATCAATCTATTAGTCATTTAAAAATCAGCACAGCCATCACCTCTTTTTTTCCCTAATCTTTTTTTTTTTCAATTATGCTAAGTTATCATCTCTTATTGGAAGCCTTACTTAACCTCCCATTCCACTCCCAAGCTAGATAAAATGTGCCCACTAACCTCTACCACAATATTTATCCCCTATAATTATCTGTTTATTTGTACATACCTCCCAGTGGACTCTAAATTCTTGGAAGGCAATGAGTGTGTCGTGTCTTATCTGTGTCTCTGGTTCCTGGCCCAGTACTTGGTGTCCAACAGGGGCTCAGTGAGCATTTTTTAATGGAACTGGGTGGTATTATTTGCCCAAGGTCACAGTACTGCTGTTTGGCAAAGAAAGGCCTAGGCCCCAGGGCATTTGACTCTTCATCTAGTAAGCTTTCCATTAAGTCATGTATTTAAAGAGTCACTCATGAAGAAGCCAGATACAAATCTAGAAAATGTATTCTATGGATAGACATTTTATTGATCTGAAGGACTAGAAAATGTAAATGGTCTAAATAAACCAATTAAGACAGATTGGCAGAATGAGTTAAAAAACATAATCCATCTATATGCTGTCTACCACAACTCACTTCGAATATAAGGATATAAGTAGGTTGAAAAGTAAAAAAGAATGAAGAAGATACAAACATTACTCAAAAGAAAACAAGAGTGGCTATATGAGTATCAATAAAAGAAAATTACCACAGATGGAGAAGAACATTAAATAATGATAGAAGGGTCAATCTACCTAAATATAGCAATCCTAAATGTGTATGTACCAAAACAAAAAACCGGAGCTGCAAAATATGTGAAGCAAAACTGAACTGAAACGAGAAACAGACAAGTTATAACTCCCACAGTTATAGTTGGAGACTTCAACATTCTTCTCTTAATGACTGATAGAGCCAATAGAGAGGAAATCGGCAAAGATATAGACCTCAACAACACAATCAACTGACAATTTAATGAACACTTGTAGAACACTGCATCCAACAGCAGACTACATTCTTTTCAAGCCCCCACTGAAAATATACCAAGTTAGTGTATATCTTGGGCCATAAAACAAGCTTAAACAAATTTAATAGGATTGAAATCATACAGAGTACATTCTCTGACCACAATGGGATCAAAACAGGAATCAATAGCAGAAAGATAACAGGAAAATTTCCAAACATTTAGAAACTAAATAACACACTTCTAAATAAGCCATGGGTGGAGGAAGAAGTCTTAAGGGGGAAATGTTTAAAAATACATTGAACTGAATAAAAATTAAAATAAACAGAACATATCAAAAATTGTGGGGCATAGTTAAAGCAGTGCTGAGAAGGAAATTTATAGCACTAAATGCTTACATTAGAAAGTAAGAAAGTCTCAAATCAATAAGCTAAGTTCCTACCTCAAGAATCTAGAAGGTTTGGGAAGAAGGAAAGTCAACTTCTATGAAGTAGCAACCATTGGACAGGTAGGTCTGAAGTGGGCACAGGTGGCACATGGCAGAATGTCTGGACAGGCATAAGACTAAATGAATGCCGACATCTCAGATGGAATGCAGATGGCATTACTTAGATAGGTAAAAATTAAGCTCTGGGTTTCCTACAGCAGCTGACCATCTTTAAAATCTCAAGGACAGAGATAAACAGGAATATATGCACCATAGGGCACATATTATACAGTAACATGCCCCTTAATGATTGGGATACGTTCTGAGAAATTCATCATTGTACAAACATCATACAGTATACTTACACAAACCTAGATTGTATAGCCTACTACACACCTAGGCTATATGGTATAGCCTACTGCTCCCAGGCTTCAAGCATGTACAGCATGTTACTGTATAAAACAATGCAAGATTAAATCTGGTATATGACACAGCCTGAAACATAATACTGAATGTCAACTGCAATAAAAATAAAAAATATTAAAAAAAATAAAAATAAAAAAGCAACCACACACAATATTAAATCAAGCACAAGAGAAAATGATGCCATTAAGAGACGTGGTACACACTAGATATATAAGGCTGCTGCTGGTATAACAGCATACTGTTTTATAGCAAACTTTTTTATAAGTAGAAAAAGTACACTCTAAAATAATGATAAAGACCAGTAAGTAGTCATTTATTATCAAAGATTATGTACTGTATTTACATGCTATACTTTTATGACTGGCAGTGCAGTAGGTGTGTTTAACACCAGCATCACCACAAACATGCAAGTAATGCATTGCACTACAACATTAAGATAAGATGGCTAAGAAGTCACTAGGTGATAGGATTCTTTCAATCCCATTATAATTTTATGGGACCACTATCGTATATGTGGTCCATCGTTGACCAAAATGTCATTATGTGATGCATGAGCAGTGAGATTCTCACCTGTCACAGTGTGCCTAAGAGCAGCCTATGTTACCAGGAATCTAGGTTCTTGAGGGAACAAGGAATCTCCTAGTAAAGAAGGGTATCCCAAGTGAAGATAGTAGCTCATCAACTGCATCTAGGGGCAATAACTCAAGGTATGAGGGAAGAATGATTCAGAAAATGGTGTGAAGTGTGTTACTTAGTTTTATCTAAAAGCTCAGCTTTCAGGGACTTGGTTCAGAATCCCAGGAAGAGGGGAGCTTTCCACAGACACCTAAGCAAGCTGATATGCAGCCCCCACAACCTCAAGAGCTGCAGCAGAAAGATGAGTCAAGAGCCTTAGCACAGACACCAATGCTCTTAATTGGGTAGTGGGATAAGTGAGGTCACCCACATAGACAGAGTCAGGCATGTCAGTAGTATTAGCAGCACTGGGAGCTGTACAGATACAGAAGAACAGCCTCCAGAGTCTAAAAGCTCTAGCGGCCTAACAAGGACCCTGCTTCAGAGGTCACCAAAGATGCTAAGAGGAAAAAAGAGAGGAGGGAGATGACACCTGAAGCTCCATAGTACCTATTCAGGAAAATACAGCAGATACCTCCAGGGTAAACTGGGTATGTGTGAAGACTGCTCTAGAACCATAAAAGAGCTAGCAAAAGTCTATGAGCGACTGTTATCTAGACCCTGGTTTCTCATCCAGGATAGTGTGGCCCAGGGCATTTAGGATAGCTGTATTTCATGGTAGTAACAGGGCCAAGAATGAACATATACATATAAATCACATATATATTCATACATATAGAATATTCATATGCATGCGTAATACAAAGAGAGATTTGTTTTCCTGTCACCTGAAAGGTAAATTTCCAAATCAAGAAAATATTTTTTTACCCTAAAAATTAATGTGTATTCTGCATTTAAAATTTGTTGTTTCAAGGAACTCTATGATAGGCAACCCACTTAAGCAGCTTAAATTTCAATGTGTAACAGAAATTAACTTGTGCCTAAAAACTTCCTTATGTACACGAATAGCACATATGTGGCTCATTTGGTACTTAAGATGGAGGGAAGAGGTTGGGAGAAACAGTGCATGGACATCTCAATGGACTTCTGACGCCAGAGGGCAAGGCAGGGTTCTAAGCCCAGAGGAAAGGCCTGCTATAGGGGTAGGGATGAGAGGCAGTGGCAGGCTCCTTCCTGGTCAGAGCTGGGCTTTCTTCTTCATTTAAAGATGATCAACCATTTCCTTTCACTAGTCACAGAGAAACGGCCTCACAAAAGAAACCTATTGACAGAAAGTCAATTAGGTGATAGACCTGTAAAAAGCCCAACTCAGAAGCAGGAAAACAAAATTTAAATAATGCCCTTTATCTCCTCTAGCCAAGACAACCTCCCTAAGCCTCTCATACTTGGGCCTCAAGTGCCTCTAACTGACAATCATCTTCAAATAGGTAACAGTTCTGCCTTTTCATCCATTCAGTTTCTCCTGATCTGAAAGGTTAATTTTATTTATTGCCCTTTATTTAGTCATTTATTTTTTTCCTCAGCTTTACTGAGGTATAGCAGACAAATAAAATTGTAATATATATAAAGAATACAATGTGAAGATTTGATATACATGTATGTTGTGAAAGGATTCTCATCGAGTTAACACATCCATCACCTCCCATACTTTTTATTTTTGTGGTGAGAATATTTAAGATCTACTCTCTTAGCAACTTTCAAGTATACAATACAGTGGTGTTAACTATAGTCACCATGCTGTACATTAGATCCCCAGAACTTATTCATCTTATAACTGGAAGTCTGTACTTTTTTACCAATCTCTCCCTATCTCCTCACCTCTGGTCCTGATAACCACCATTCTATACTTTGTTTCTATGAGTTTGCTGCTTTGGGTCCATATGAAACGATACCATGCAGTATTTGTCTTTCTCTGTGTGGCTTACTTCATTTAGCATAATGCTCTCCAGATTCATCCATGTTGTCACAATTGGCAGGATTTCCTGAAGGGCTATTTTTAAAAGTAGAGATAATGTGAAATATTGCTGCAGAACTGAAAATACTTAAACATGTTAATAGATTAGTACTACAATCAGTTAATAACTCTTATCTTCTACTTCTCTTACAATTACAAGCAAAGTTTGAATTCTAAGTACCCTTTTCACACAGTTCACTTCATTGACATTCTAACTTAATTTACTGGACATTATTCTAAACCAGGAGTTAGCGAACCTTTTCTGTAAGGGGCCAGACAGTAAATATTTTTTGCTTTGCAGGCCATTCAATCTGTGTTAACTATTCAACTCTGTCACTGCAGCATAAAAGAAACCATAGATAATATGTAAACAAATGGACAAGGCTATGTTCCAATAAAACTCCGCTTATGAACACTTAAAATTTGAATTTCATATAATTTTCACATATCAGAAATTATTATTCTTCTTTTGATTTTTTCAATCATTTAAAAACAGAAATATCCATTCCTAGCTTGTGAGCTGTACAAAAACAGGTAGTGGGCCAGATTTGGCTGTCAGGCCATAGTGTACCAATCTCTGCTCAAACCAAGCCTTGATACCTCCCTGAAAGAATTTAAAGTTTCAGACATTTCCTGATTTAAAAAGTAGATATTTTAAATCAGTATCTTACTATATACTCATGTTAAAGTTTCAACTTGGGGGAGGGGTAAATTCTGTAAGTGCATAGTAACGTATCATAAATGGAACTTGAAAACTAACTTATAGACCTGCAACTAACTGTGGAAAGCTACAAAACACATTCTCTCCTGGGCTCAATTCCCTCTATTCTAGTGCATTTTCAATAATCTTCTACATCACTGAAAGCGAACAGGAGTTACAAATATAATTTACTACCAATGTTAAATTCTATCTGGGATATACAGCAAATATTTTTATTTCTACTCTGTGCAAGTCCCTATGAAGCAAAGACACTTTCAAAAGAAGTTTTTTATCATTATTATGCCAGTCTATTCTGAAATCTAAAGCCTACTTATGATACTCTGAACAGCCTGAGCAGTGAAAAACCCCAAACAGGATAAACCCAAAGAAATCCATGTGCAGACATATCCAAATCAAACTGCTAAATATAAACACAAAGAAAAAAATCTTGAAAGTAGCCAGAGAAAAACACTACATTAACTTACATGGGTACGACAATTTGATTTTCAGTGGGTTTTCACTGAAAACCACAGAGGTCAGAAAGAGATGGCACAACATACTTGAAGTGTAGGGGGGAAAAGAACTGCTAACACATATACTATATCCAGCAAATATATCCTTTGGGAATGAGAATTTATAGCCAACAACCTGCTCTAAAAGAATTGCTGCAGGAAGTTCTTCAGTTAAGAAATTATAACAGAAATTTAGAATTCTGGAATGAAGGAACAGCAACATAAATGGTAAATATTTGGGTAAATATAATAGACTATTCTCTTAAGTTCTTTAAAATATGTTTGTCAGCTGACAGCAAAATGATAACAATGTATGAAGGGATTTTCAACAGGTGTACATGTAATATATAAGATAACCATAACATAAAGGGGGGAGGGTGAAGGGACCTATAGGGTGGTAATATTTCTGCATTCCTCTTGAAGTGGTAAAGTATTGATTCTAAGCAGACCGCACAAAGCTAAATATGTACATTATAATCCCTAGAGCAACCACAAAAAATATACAAAGAGATAAACTCAAAAACCACAGTAGATGAATTAAAATGGAGCACTAAAAATGTTCAAATAACCCAAAAGAAGGCAGAATAAAAGAGGAACTAATAACAGAGGTAACACAAAGAAAAGAAATTATAAAACAGTAGGCCTAAATGAGCATACCAATAATTACATTAAGTGTAATGGTCTAAACATACAATTAAAAGACAAAGATTGTCAGAACAGATTTTAAAAACATGACTCAATTATACACTGTCTATAAGAAAATCACTTCAAATATCATAAGTAGGTGAAAAGTGAAAGGATAAAAAAAGATATGATCAAAAGAAAGAATTCAGAGCAAAGAAAGACAAAGATAAAGAGGGACACGACATAATGCTTAAAGGGTTATTAACTTACCCCAAAGACTTAACAATCTTAAATGTGTAAACACCAAAATATGTGAAGCAAAAACTATCAGACCTAAAATTAGAAACAGAAAATTGCAATTATATTTGGAGGCTTGAACTCTCCTCTCTAATTAATAAACAGAACTAGTAGACAGCAAATCAGCAAGAATATGTAGAAATGACACTATTATCAACCTGGCAGAATTAGCTGATATGCATAGAACATTCTACCTGACAATAGCACAATATATATTCTTTCAACAAGATAGACTATATCCTAGGTTTTAAAACAAACCTCAAATATAAAAGAAATGAAATCAAAGAAAACTTTCCCAGACCACAAAGAAATTAAAATAGAAATCAACAACAGAGAGATAAGAGGAAAAGCTCCAAATGCTTGGATATTGGATAGCATACATTTAAGTAATCCATGAATCAAAGAGAAACTTCCAAGAGAAATTAGAAAACATTTTGAATTAAAGAAAAATGAAAATACAACATAACCCAATTTGTGGGCTGCAGCTGAAGCAGTGCTTACAGGGAAATGTATAGCATTAAATGCTCTTTTAGGGAAAAAATAGGTTTCAAATAAATAATCTACACTCCATCTTAGGAAATTTTAGAAAGAGCAAAATAAATCCAAAGCAAGCAGAAAAGGGAAAGAATCAAGATAAATCAGAAACCGATGAAGCTAAAACACAACAGAGAAACAGAAAAACAACAGAGGAAATCAATGAAAACAAAAGCTGGTTCTTTGAAAACATGAATAAAATTGATACATCTCTAGCAAGACTGAGAAAGAAAAAAGAGAATTCAAATTACCAATATCAGGAATGAAAGAGGAGATTATTACTACAGATGGCAGACATTAAAAGGATAATGAGGGGGTACTATTAATAACTCTACAAACATAAATTAGACAACTTAAATGAAATGGACAGATTGCTCAAAAACCACAAACTACCAAAACTCCTTGAAGATGAAATAGATAATCTGAATAATGCCATATCTAGCAAGGAAATTAAATTCACAGATAATTTTTTTTAAAAGAAATGCCCAAACCACTGGCAAATTCCGACAAACATTTAAAGAAAAAGTAACACCAATCATGCAAGATCTCTTCCAGAAAATAGAAGAGAAAATCCTTTCCATTTTATTTTATCAAGCCCTGATACAAGACCCAAATGCAGTACAAACAAGAAAACTATAGACTAATATCTCTGATGAATATAGAAGCAAACATCCCCATCAAAATATTAGCAAACAGTAATATATAAAACCCTACAACCAAGTGGGATTTGTCCCAGGAATGCAAGGTAGGTTCAATGTTCAAAATCAATGTAATCGGCCATTAAGCCTAAAAAAGAAAAACCACATGATCATATCAGCTGATGACAAAAACATGTTAAAATTCAGCATGCTTTCATGATAGAAACTGTCAGCAGACTAGGAATAAGAGGAAACTTCCTGAACCTGATAAAAAATTTAGAGCTGAAAGAGTTAAAGGTGAAACAAGTAAAATATGTCCTTTCTCACTACTGTTAAACATCATATTAGAAGTTTCAACCTGTGAAATAAGGGACACAAAAAAGGCATAGAGATTGAAAGAAATCAAACTATCCCTACTCCTAAACAACACGATTGTTTGCTTAGACTATATCAGGGTATCTTTTTTTAAGCCCTATAACTAATAGCTTAACAAGGGAGCAGGATATAAAGTTGATACAAAAGCAACCAGTTTTCTATATGGTGGCAAGAAACAACTGGAAAATGAATTTTTAAAAACTATAATTTAAGATAGCTCAAAAGAAATGAAATATCTAATAAAACATGCACAGAATCTATAATGCTGAAAACCACAAAACATTTATGAAAAAAGTCAAAGAAAATCTAAATGGAGAAATACACTATAATCATGTGGTGAAAGATTAACATATTAAAGATGTCAATTATCCCCTGAAGTGATCAACTTCATTAGATGTAACCTAATTCCAATAAAAACTCCAGAAGGTATTGTAAATATAGACAAGCTGATTCCAGAATTTGTAAAGAACAACAAAAGATCTAGAACAGCTAAAATAAATTTTAAAAAGAATGAAGTTGGAGAAATCACATTAATTGGTTTTAAGGCTTACTATAAAGCTATCGTAATCAAGACAATGGTATTGGTGAAGTAATAATCACGAACCAATAGAATAAAAGAGAGTCCAGATACTGACCCACATAAATATAGGCAACTGATTTTTGACATGGGTGCAAAAGCAATGGAAAGGAGGAAGGCTAGTCTTTTGGAC
>NW_024342542.1:1046129-1063653 GCF_902729225.1 Pteropus medius | reverse complement strand
TGTAAGATGCAAGTTTCATATGAGTGAGACAAGTAGGATACAACTGTTTACAGTCAAAGTTTGTCTATATTTGAAAAGAAAAAATTCTTAGTGCTCTTTAACATTATAAGTGGGGAAAGCTAAAAATCATGATGGAGCCAGGGAAAAGCTGCCTGCAGTTTTGACTGTAATCTACACTGTGAAGTCATGCTCTCTCTGCTCAGGCAGACTGTATAACCGCACTTTTCACAGCAGCAGCATAGCAAAGCACTAGTTTTCTTTTGACAGTCTGCAAAATGCATATTTCTTTCCCAAACTATGGCTTTCTATAGGACTTACGTGGCCATGAGAACATGTTACCTGTAATTTTTTTAAAACATAAAATGAAAACTGATATTTAGTTTAATTAAATAGCAGACAGCAATTCTCTTTCAAGTATTTGTGGGAGATAGGATGTAGAGAATTTGAGACTTTCCTACCAATCAGGGAGTGGCAGTCTAGTTGTAAATCTTCAGGTCATGTGTATACAAAATAGGTCAGAGTGAGGAAGTATGACATTAGGTGCCAAAGGTGACTAGAAAAGACTTAATGAGGGAATATAGAGTAGGGAATGGCGTACAAAAGAGTAGGGATTGGGAGGAGGGAAGTTTCTTGCTGAGCTACAATTCACAAGAATTTGAAAGAACTGGCCCAGGCAAGATTAGCAGGGCAAAGAAGGAAGGATGTTCCAGTTGTGAGAAAAAGCTCCAGGTAAATGTGAATGTTGGGTTGTTGGTGGTACTGGGGTGGGGGTGACGGTTGGGGCAGTGAGGAAACAGATGACATCCCGGACTGAGTACTCAAGACTTCTTGTTCTACACTATTCTCCCTGGAAGCCCAGGTGAAAAACTGTCCTCAGCTGATGGACTGTGTCATGTGAAAACATTACAAAACAAGTGAACAAACAAGAAAAAACATTTAAGTTCCACTTTCCACATACTAGATTTCATCCACTGTCTAGCTGGTGGATGGGTAGCCCTTTGTGCATACCTTGTAGGATAGGGAGAAGTTCTCCAGAAGAAAAAACCTTCCCTCTGCCCTCGATGCTTGCTCAGACTGAGCCGGAACATACCATTGAGCAGTTATGTAAGAAAGGGGCCTCTGTTGAATTTTCTAAGGACAAAGTACTCTAGTGAGAGACTTGATGGGCATGCTGAACTTTAGAAATTTTCTCCTCATGTGCTCCTCAAAACTGGGGAGGTTTTCTGTAAAAAGATGTGTTTTAAACATTGTCCTGTATACCTGAAACTAACAACAAAAAAATAAAGGCGATGGTAAAATAAAAATGTTTTAAGATAGGATCTGAGAAATTGTAGGTGGTTCACTTCATGCGGGTTCTAAGAGATCATGACTCATTAATTGCCCTCAGGTCAGCTTTTAAAAAATATTAAAAAAAAATTAATGATTATCCAAATTACGTATTGTGTGGAAAGGTACTCAGGCTTATACACCTGAGGAGTTCTTAGCCTGGGGCTTAGCATATAGCAAGCACTCAATGACAGTTGATTCTGAGCTACTTTTTGTAGTTTCTTTATAAAGTATAGCAATGTACTAACTTTTGGTGAATATGATTCTTTAATGTTGGGAGAGCAAATAAAACCATTAAAATTGGGCATCTGGTCCAAATTGGATGTTATATAGGAATCTCATACATCTATGTTCCTACACTTTTTCACCACTAAATACAACTTCTGAAATTTCTACCAGAGTGCTTTGAAGGTTTGCCTATCAAACACACCACTTACGGATTACTTAATTTCACCATTTTAATTAATCAAAGACGAAATGTTTCTGACAAAAAAGGTTCTATTAAACATGATGGATATCATTCAGCATTTTATCCTTAATATGCCATCAATTCAACACAACAATCCCAGTGGTTAGTGTTATTAACTTCATTTTACAAATGAGGAAACTGAGGCACAAAGAGATTAAACTCACTCAGGGTTGCATAACTAGTAAGAAGCAAAAGCAGGATTCAAGCTACTTGGGTCTCTGCTACTCTATCCATTCTAGTATTCAAATTCTTGAAACCAGTTTTAGCATGAATGGTAGTGCAATTCTAGCAATCTCACTCATGTATTTACCATAGAGATGCGAATTTATGTAGACACAAACATTTGCACATGGATTTTTTCCGCAGCCCTACTTATAATCCCCCAAAACTGGTAACAACCCAAATGGGGTACATTCATACAATGGAATACAATTCAACAATAAAAAAGGAACAAACTATTGATACACACAACTTGGATGGCTCTCAAAAGCATTATGCTGAGTTAAAAAAAAAGCAAGATTCAAAAGATTACATACAGTTTGATTCCATTTATGTGACATCCTCAAAGTGACAAAACTATAGCGATGGAGCACAGATTAGTGGCTTCCAGAGGTTGGGGTGGGAAGAGAGTGTGACTAGTGGTAGCACAAAGGAGTTTTGGGGGTGATGGAACTGTTTTGCACTTTGTGGTGGTGGTTATACTGATCTACACATGTGTCAAAATCCACAGAACTATATACTCCCTCCCAAATCAATTTTACTGTTTGATAATTCTTTAAAAGGCAATAGGTCTTTTCATTTAATGCTAATTTGTTTTCCCCATTTACTCACAATACACTTCTACATTTTGCATATTTAAAAATTCAAAGAGTTACACTATAATGTGAAGCAAAAAGCCATTATCAGGCTATGCATCCAAACTGAATGAAGAACGTTATCTCTTTAAGTAAACATTCCTTAGCTTTTTTGCAACAAGTTTGCTGCGAGAACACAGGTGTCATGAGAACCACTACTAAATATAAGCCAAAATGGAAAAGGAAAAGATCGTCGCTACTGGACATGAAGATTCAGGCAAGTCTACCACTACTGGCCATTTGATCTACAAATATGGCGGGATCAACAAAAGGACCATCCAAAGAATTGAGAAAGAGGCTGCTGAGAAGGGAAGGGGCTCTTTCAAGTACGCCTGGGTCTTGGATAAACTAAAAGCTGAACATGAGCGTGGTATAACGCCTGTGGAAATTTGAGACTAGCAAGTATTACGTGACCACCATTGATGCCCCAGGGCACAGAGACTATCAAAAACATGATTACAGGCACATCTCAGGCTAACTTGCTGTCCTGATTGATGCTGCTGATGTTGGCGAATTTGAAGCAGGTATCTCCAAGAACAGGCAGATCCATGAACATGCCTTTCTGGCTTACATATTGGGTGTGAAACAACTAATTACTGGTGTTAACAAAATGGATTCCACTGAGCTACCCTACAACCAGAAGAGATACAAGGAAATCATTAAGTCAGCACCAACATTAAGAAAATTGGCTACAACCCTGACACAACAGCATTTGTGCCAATTTCTGATTGGAATGGTGACAACTTGCTGGAGCCAAGGGCTAACATGCCTTGGTGCAAGGGATGGAAAGTCACCCATAAAGATGGCAATGCCAGTGGAACCACGCTGCTTGAAGCTCTAGATTGCATCCTGCCACCAACTTGTCTGACTGACAAGCCTTTGCATCTGCCACTCCAGGATATCTACAAAATTGGTAGTATTGGTACTGTCCCTGTGAACCAAGTGGAGACTGGTGTTCTCAAACTTGGCATGGTGGACACCTTTGCTCCAGTCAACGTACAACTGCAGCAAAATCTGTTGAGAAGCACCATGAAGCTTTGAGTAAAGCTCTCCCGGAGACAATGTGGGTTTCAATGTCAAGAATGTGTCAGAGACATTTGTTGTGGCAATGGGGCTGATGACAGCAAAAATGACCCACCAAAGGAAGCAGCTGGCTTCACGGCTCAGGTGATTATCCTGAACCATCCAGGCCAAATCAGTGCTGGATATGTACCTGTGTTGGATTGTCACACAGCTCACAATGCTTGCAAATTTGCTGAGCTGAAGGAGATTGATTTGTTGTTCTGGGAACAAACTGGAAGATGGCCCAAAGTTTTTTAAATCTGATGATGCTTCCATCATTGATATGGTTCCTGGCAAGCCCACGTGTGTTGAGAGCTTTGTTGTTTGTGACATAATACAGACAGTTACTGTGAGTGTCATCAAAGCAGTAGACAAGAAGGCAGCTGGAGTGAGCAAAGTCTCCAAATCTGCCCAGAAAGCTCAGAAAGCTAAAAGAATATTATTTTCAATACCTGCTACCTCAGTGGTGGAAGAATGGTCTCAGAACTCTTTGTTTCAATTGGCCATTTAAGTTTAATAGCAAAAGACTGGTTAATGATTACAATGCACTGTAAAACCTTCAGAAGGAGAATGTTCTGTGGACCATTTTGTGTGTGTGTGTGTGTGTGTGTGTAGGTGTGTGTGTGTGACAGTTTTTAAGTTGTGGTTTCTAAAATCAGTACTTTTCAATAGAAACAACTTTACTAAAAATCTGTCACAGAATTTTGAGACTCATGAAAACAAAGTTTAATGAGAAAATAAACACTTCTTAAAAGTTAAAAGAATTTGCGTGCTTATTCCCTTAAAAATAAAAGTATTTCAGCAAATTATTAGATATCATATTTGACATAGCAATTTGCACAATAAAACAAAAGTGATCAAAATTCATCCTGGGAAATATAACATAATGCAATGAGGATGTCGTAAGAATAACAAGGACAACCATGGCTCTTTCTACAATTTTTCAACAATTACTAGAATGCATTCATGTATCTCTAATATAATTTTAAAAAATTAAATCCTTCTAGGTTGAAATGGAGATATTTCCCAAGTTGCAACATTCTTCCATCCACAGGGTTTCCATCGCTTTTGGGAACACCTTGGTTACTCCATTACCAGGTCAGGCCTGTATTCTACTTAAAATCTAGTACCTCACTCATCTAGTACAGTGGGCACTCAATAAATATTTGTTAAACTGAATTGCATCTGGAAATGTGAGGACTAAAAATGACAAACACACAGTAGCTAACAAAGCCTATAATCTAGAAAGACTAAATCATGCTCTAATTTTGAGTGAGGCAAATTATTACTGAGTGCTAACAATGTGCTTAATAATTAAAAAGGCATACATGGAATTTTGGAAGAGGACAAGACAAACATAACATAATGCCAGTGGTATAGACATTTTTAAAGCCTAAAACGGGCAGAATCCAAACCAGAACCAATTATTCCTAGATCCCTAACTATAAAACAATAAAATTCAAGGGGATGAGGAAAAAAATAAGGGAAAAGCATAAGCTGTACTGAGTTTTATGGGTCATGCACTGCATTAGACATTTATGTAATTAAAATTTATTTTAGGACTCAAGTTTCAGCTACAACATGCAAAGCACTGAGAAGCCATCATTCCCACCCTTCCAAGAAAGAAGCTAGACAAACTTCTTGTACCTATCAGAGAACTGAGGTCACAGGGCAAACCAGCATCTCCATATCTGGAGTCAGGTGCCTGCACACATGATCTGAGCATGTAAATCAGTAGGAAGATTAAACTAAAAATTCTGATAAATTACTGGAGGCCAGAGTTTAGGAAGTCATGAGAGTATGAAACTCCTGGGCTCCACATGGGAGAGGGGCATTCCCATAGTCTTACAAGTTTTTGCTATGGGAACTCCACCAGGTTCTTACATTGAGGATAGGGGAAATTCAGAGAAAGCTCTCACCATGGTGCTGGTTGGCTGAGGAAAACAGTATCCACTGTGAAATCCACCGAGACCCCTTTCCTTTATCCCCAGTACAGAACAAAAGGCTTAATAAGCAGTGGGAAGGGCTTAAAACCCATGGCTTGAGGACACTGGTGTTCTCACTACAGCAGGGGAAAAGGAACAGAGGAAAAAGAAAGAGAAGCTCCACCCCTGGAAGAGGGGCAGGAAATCTTGTGAAGGACAAACTCAAGACCCAGTACCTGTGTAAGTCTGAGGCTTAATCAGGTCATCAAAGAACTCCCTCCTCTTCCACCAGCCACCACCTGGCAAAATGGTTTCATAGTTAGTAACAGTGGAATACAACTGGGAGGGCTGTAAGATACAACTCTTGGGAAACAGCACAAAGGAAAAACTCAAAGCCAAGCAGGAGGCAAAAAGAAGCTATCGTTAGAGGAATCAGAAATCTCTGGTGCTCATAGCAAAGACAAACATCAAACACAAGCCAACTCCTGCCTAGATTAACTTGAGTCCCCACACTAAAGGCCCAGCATGAAGAAACCTGTGTTCTTCATCAAAATATCAAGTATTTATCTCAGTATCTCCTGCCTGTGTTCAGCTTTCAACATGCTTATGAGGCATAATAAAAGGCAAGAAAATATTCCAAGTGACAAAACAATCATCAGATCCAGACTCAGTATGACCCAGATGTTGTGACTATCAGAAATAAAATATAAAAGAATTTTGGTTAATATGTCAAAGACTAATTAACCAAAAGACAAATGCAAGACCAAATGGATAATTTCAAAGAGAAGCTGTAAGAAAGAATCAAATGGAAATGCTAGGAATAAAAAAACACAGTAAAAAAAAACAACATGCTCAACAGCTCTGACACAGCCCAAGAAAGAATCAGTGAACATGAAGATCATGTTTATTGATCAGGACAATAAAATTAAAACAAAAAGAGACAAAAGAGTGAGAAAAATAGAACACAGCATACAAGAAATGTGGAACAATATATTTTTCTATCTCCTTCCTTTTGTTCTGTGTGTGTCTTTTAATCTGAAGTGAGTCTCTTGTAGGCAGCATATATAGGAGTCTCGTTTTATTACCCATTCAGCCACTCTAACTTTTGGTTGGAGCACTTAATTTCCATTTGAGGTACTTGTTGATAGGAATGCAGTTATTACCATTCTTTATTCATGTTTTTAATACATGTTTTTTCTTCTTCAAAAAGTCCCTCCAACATTTCCTGTAATTTTGGTTTGGTGTTGATAAATTCCTTTAGCTTATTTTTGTCTGGGAAGCTCTTTATCTGTCTTTTGACTCGAAATGATAACTTTGCTGGATGAAGTATTCTTGGTTGTAGATCCTGGGGTTTCATCACATTGAATATTTTGTGCCAAGCCCTCCGAATAGTTTCTTTTGAGAAATGAGCTGCCAGTCTTATGAGTGCTCCCTTGTAGGTAACTGCTTTTTTCTTGCTGCTTTTAAGATTCTCTTTGTATTTAACGTTTGGCATTTTAATTATAATGTGTCTTGGTGTGGGCCTCTTTGGGTTCCTGGTTTTTGGGACTCTCTGAGCTTCCTGGGGTTGTATGCTTATTTCCTTCACCTGGTTAAAGAAGTTTTTCTTTATTATTTCTTCAAATAGCTCTTCGATTTCTTGTTTTCCTTCAGGTACCCCGATGACACAGATATTTTTGCATTTGTGTCTCACAGGCTCCTTAAATTATTATTATAGTCTTGGCTTCTTTTTTTCTTGCCGTTCTGATTGAGTATCCTTGGCTTCTCTATCCTCTATATTGGTGGTTCAATCCTCTCCTTTATCCACTCTGTTGATTCCCTCTAATATACTCTTCATCTCAGATAACATGTTCTTCATTTCTGACTGGTTTCCTTTTATAATTTCCATTTTTATGTTTTTTATTTCTTTGTTAAAGTTCTCACTGAGTTCATCTACTCTTTCCCTAAGTTCATTGAGCATCTTTATAACTAGTGTTTTGAACTCTGTATCTGTTAGATTACTTGACTCCATTTTTCCTGGATCTCTGTTCTGTTCTCTCATATGGTTTCTGCTTCTTTGTCTTCCCATTTTGGCTGCCTTTCTGTGTGTTTCTATGTACTAAGCAAAGCTCCTAAGTCACCTGGACTTATTAGCATGGTTTTGTGTAGTAGGTGGCCTATGACATAGTCCTGAGTTCAGCTACAGACCAAGGTGAGCCCCAGCCTGTGCCCCTCTGGGGCCACCTGTTAAGATTCAGAGGACAATCCACAGATGCTGTGCTTATAGTTGCCTCAAGAAACCACACCATAAACCAAGGCCAATTGCCTCCAGTGTGAGTCTTGGTGCTTCTCAGCAAGAAGCACTAGACTCATGGAGGACACAACTGGATGTGGCTTGGGTGGGGCTGCATGTTGGGGGAGGCAGAGTTTCAAGGAGTCCTCTGAGTGGAGCAACCTCTGTTATCCAGTTGATAACACCTCAGCTATGGCAGTGCTGAGTCAGCATACTGGGAGGGGGAAGGGCTCAAGAGAGAAACAATGGATAACGCCAGCACTGCTGCCCAGGAGAGATCCTTGCCTCCAGCCCTGACTCCGACAACTCAGTGTCCCCCTATAAGTCCCTGGTGCCCCCTGTGTAGCCGACCTGGTGCTGGTGCTCAGAGCAAGCAGGTCTATCACCATGAAAGTCCATTCACAGACATGGCCCCTTTAAGAGGTGTCTGCAGCTTCTGGCTGCTGCTGCCACAGCCTCTGTCCCACTCCGCTGCTTGCTTGCTTGGGACCAGGCAGCCTTGCGTCTTCACCTCCTCCTGCCTTCTACCACTGCAGGTTGATTATTTCTCTCTCTAGTTGTAGGCCTTCTGATTACCTAGATTCCAAGTAACTTTGCTTGCTGTTTGCTCCATGTTTCTGTCACAACTTTGATTTGGTCGCAAGAGGGATGAACAAAGAGCTTCTATCATCTACACCATTTTTTCCCTCTGCAGAGATACATTTTTGATACAGGCGCAAAAACAATTCAATGGATAGTCTTTTCAATAAATATTTCTGGAATTAATGGGCATCTACATGCGGGAAAATGAACATTGACATACACCTCATTCATGGCTGGTAGGAATGCACAATGGTAGAACCACTTTGGAGGACAGTTTGGCAGTTTCGTATAAAAACTCAGCAATCCCACTCCTATGTACTTACCCATATGAATTGAAAACATGCTCACACAGAAACCCGTATGCTAATGTTTACTGCGGCTTTATCCATAATCACCAAGAACATGGAAGCAGCCAAGTTATCTAACAGGTGAATCAAACAAACTGTAGTACATCCGTACGATGGAATATTATTCAGCAATAAAAGGAACAGGTTATTAATTCACATGATATGGATGAATCAAGTAAAAGAAGATAGACCAAGAACACTACATATTGTATGATTCCACTCATATGACATTTTGGAAAAAGCAGGACTACAGTTAAAATTCAGAAGTACATTATTCTAAGGCATTTCAAGGAAACAAAACTGATGGGTTATGTGTTTTTTTTTGTTTTTGTTTTTTAACAGGGATAGTTCTGACCAGGTAGACTTGGGTGGGAATTCATGGGTATCCATATACCATCTCTTTTTAAATAAATGTATTTAATTTTAAAAACAAGGTAATATATTCACATAGTTTAAAATTCAAAAACCATATATAAAATTTTATGCAATATATGGTGTCAGATGGGTACTAGATCAGGATGATCCTTTTGAAAATTATACCAGAAACTAATATTGTACGTTAACTGTAATTGAATAAAAAATATCAAAAATAAAAGTTTATGCAGTGAAAAAAACTCTCTATCCCTCTACCCCTGGCCATGCAGAGCCCCAAACTATCAATGCCTGAATATCTTTCCAGAAATATTTTATGTCTATGTAAGCAAAAATGTATATATTATTCCCCCAATATTTTACACAAAAGGTAGCATATGATACACACTATTCTGTTTCTTGCTTTTTTCCATTTTGTATATCTTGGAAATCATGCAATAACAGCATAATATATTCTACTGTACAATCAAGCCTTGATATATACTTAAGATATTACCAATATTTTACTATTACAAGAAATACTCCAAGTAACATGCAAATTTGAATAAATTTCTGGAAGTGTTGGCTGGGTCAAAGGATATGTGCATTTATAATTTTGATGGCTATTTCCAAGTCTCTGACTTTTAAAATGTCAGGGAATTTTCATTTTTAACTTTTATCCTAGGAGAAAAGAAGGGAAGCTGAGATTCTGTCACCAGGCAATTTTCTGGAGGAATGTACAATGCTAAAATGTACAAAGTGGTCCTTCCACTCAGTTTCTGTCATGTGCTTCCTAGGGTCCAACTGCATTTTCATGTAATATATTTCAGGCTAGAAGGTGGCTGTAAAGCCTATTTCAGTTATGTGAAAGGTGTTATTTCTGAAAACTTCACAATCGAAGGCCAAAGGCTGATGCCTCAAATTGCTGGTCACTGGCCACTCACTTCACAGCACAATATTGGATACTTCCCTATAACCACAGGGAGATTTTTTAAATCTTGATCAAGCAAAACATATTTACTGAGAATCCTTTGTCCTTATTACAACGCACAAGTAAGGATTTCTTCTCTTAGGTAAAAACTATAAATCGCAAAGAGGTTATGAGAAAAGGCTGAAAATGTTTCATCTTTCAGGTAGTGATGGAGTCCCAATTAACTGTCTTTTTCTTAACTACGAAACCTAATATATTAATATAGCCTAGTACATTACAGCTTTTGTGAAAAAGCTTGAACTGGAGGTTGAAAAATCTAGGGGGGGGGCTTCTTTGATTATAACTACACAAGATAAGTGAAAAGTCAAGTCACTCACAAGAGTATCCATGTCCAGAGCCACACATGGTTTCCTCCTAGAAAAATCATCACTCAGCTCTACAGTTAGTTAAAGAAGTGGCACAATCGTATTAGTCTCAAGAATACACTATATTTAGAAATGAGTGTTTAACAAGATTTATCAAAGGAAAAGAGGTTATATCCATTAATAATTGTTATGCATTATGCAGTAATGCTTCCCTGCCCCTCCGTTTTTCACACCTCCTTGTATCCACACCTTTGGATGGTCTCCTCCTACAATGAGTCTGGGTTTAGCCATGGAAGCACTTCCATGTTTTGGCTGATTGGACAATATTAAATGTGACACAAGGAGGCACTTGAGAAGTGCTTGGGCACTGATACTTGTTCTCACTTACTACTCTTTGTGCTTTTGAGACCACCATGCTAACAAGTCCAGACCAGGCAGTTGGAAGAGAGACCATTTGGAGTAGAGATGAGCCACCCCAGCATAGGGCCTCTTAGACTAACCAGCCTGCCAATCACCAGATGTGTGAGCGAGGCCATCCTAGATTATCCACCTGCCAGCTCACCACCCTCCCCACAAAAATCGGAACCAGGCTACTTCAAAGTAAATATGTTTGTGGTCCAGTACACATGGAAAGGGGAAGAGCACACTGGCTTTCCTCCTGTGAAGTTTAGTCTGCAGGTTTTTCTTCAAACAAAAAAACTTGCAATACCTGGATGAGGATAAATAAATATATAAGTATTGAAAAAAATGCCCAAGTCTTCCCAGATTCTCACAAATGTGCTGTCTGCCATCACAGATGGCACACACCAAAAAAAAAAAAAAAAAAAAACCATATATATATATATATATATATATATATATATATAAAATTTCCATTTAGTCACTGAAGCATCTTATCATGATATATTTAAACCAAAGTCTTATACTCAATAGCTCTGTTTCTAACAGTGAATAACTCTGGTTTCCAGGAATTACTTTTTCTCCCAATTCTACTTTTCCCCCCATTTGACAAGGCTTGGTGAAAGCTGCAAGAGCTCCCTTAATGCAGCCTAAAAAGCATCAGATATATGAGACAAATTAAACCTCCTTCTAGGATTTTGTAGGACCAGCTTCTTCCAGAACATGGCAACTCTTGTTAACCATGTTAATTGTGGGTAGTAAGAACTGTTTAAGATCTACACATTTGGGCTAGAAACAGTGCCTCTACTGGATCACAAAGTGGGACACTGAAGGGGAAATGACTTTCTTAATCACTTTTGTTTAGGCATCACTAGATACTTTTCTGGATTAAACACACGCACGTTTAAGAAAAAGTGAAAAACACCTTCCAGCAGCTTCCCATTGCCCTTGGAATAAAACACAACAAGCTCCTTAATGAGGTCCCATAAGGCCCTGTCAATCTTCCCCTGCCTACTTCATCTCTCTTTCCCTAGGTCCTAACCAAACCTCTGTGGATTCTTTCCACATCTCTCTCCCATCCCAGTGCCCTCACAACACCTGCTGTTCCTTCTGCCTGGCAATCCATTCTGACCTGCACCTTGCTTATTCCTCTTCATCCTTCAGACCCCAGGGCATCTTGCTTGTTTCCCTAACAGAAGCATTCTACCTCTTACTTACTGTGTGACCTTAGGCAAGTTACCTTTGCTTCACCTCTCTGAGCCCCACACCTCAGAGAGATAGCCTATGTTAAGCATTTAGTACAGTGCTCACCACACAGAAAATAGTTAACAGATCATCGCAGCTGTTATTGTTATTATACTATAATCTCCATCATAGCTCTTAACACAACAGGTGATTATTTATTTGTAGAAAAATAGAAACACCCCCTTGGATCCCACCTTACTACCTAATACATTTCATGCTATTCCCCTACATACTGCATTTTTGGAGGGGAAATTGAAATGAATGTAGATTAGAATCCAGATTGGCCTGACCCCATAGCCTGTGCTGGGTGCAAAACACCAAAGGCTTCCCTAACTCATGAACCTTGTCTTCTAAGAGCGGCAAGCCTGGGCAAGCCTCAGAGAAGATAAACAGATCTTCACATTCACATAGATCCCAAACAACTCCCAGGTATCTACTCCTCAGATCCTTAACCAACCTGGTATTCTAATCAACCCCTGTAAATCCCTTCAGTAAAACAATCTTCCCCTGACTGTGATGCTAATTTTTCTTACTTCCTTTCCACTGGATGTTGAGCTCTTAATGGGATGAATATCTTTCACCTCTTATACCCCGTAGCAAATGGAAGCACTCAACACATGATTGCTGAATTAATTAGTTAAAATGTTGGAGAATATATTATGGCTGCAAAGTTGGGAGGTGGTGGAGTGTATTTTCCTAACAGTATTAAAGTTTGGCATAGTTAGGAACAAACTTGACAGGAATGATGACAAAAGAGTTTATCTTAATCACTTTACAACTGATGATTTCTATATCCAGTACCAGAGATTCCAATGTGATTTACAAATGTGTTTTTTGGTGGTAGGTAAACTTCACTCTATCTGAGGCCCTACATCACCCAAAATGTTCTGCTATACCCTGCAGCTGCACCTGAGCCACCCTTCATGACAGGATGCCCTTGACAAGTACGAGTCTCTCAATGGTTACTCTTCAATTGTTCAGAAAAAGAAACAGAAAGAGCAAATGATAAAGCAAATGGGAGCAAATTGTTAATAACTGGTGACCTTGGGTAAAAGGAGTACAGGAGTTCTTTGTATTATCCTTGCAACATTTTTTGTAATTATATCAAAATAAGTTTTTAAAATTTAAAAAAGAATAATATTAATAATTTTCCCAGGAGATTCCAACACACAGGTCTACAGTACTGGCCATGCTGGTACTATATTCTCTTGTTAGTTGTTCCAAAAAACACACTCCAGGCTTGGATTTGTCTATCAGCCAATATCAAAGGACAAGTAACTCCTTGGGTAGCAGGGCTTAGCCATGGTTTCTGGGTTGTGGCAAAAGATTAAATTACTGCTTGAAGAGTATTAATGAATGCACTGGTATCTCCTATTGGTCAAAGCCCCAGTTCTATTTCCCCACATTCAGCTCCCAACTTTCTTCAGTCGATTGCCCTCTGAGTTCTTACTCTCCTTTTCCCAAACTTAGTTATGCGGTCAAATTCTCTCCAGAACCCTTCTTTCTCACTGTCCCCTAAGAGAAGCACAGAGGAAGTTCTGATGGTAAGAGCTTTGCTATTGTCTATGGAGAGACCTCCAGGATGGAGGCAAAAATAACCATAGGGGAGTCACAAAGATTCCAGAAAATAGAAAACTCAAAGCAGTAGTTACTTGGTCTGTAATGACCACTTGCTAGCATCCTTTTATTCCTTTATCGCTTCTACTCACTCATCCTACATCTTCCCCACCCCACAAACCAGAGTGCTTTAGCTTTCCCAGCCACTGGAACAGGTAGAAACCTGTAAACCATTCGAGTGTCCCCATATTAGGTATTTCAGGAGAGTGCAAGATGGGTGTCACCCAACACCCACCCCTCACCTACAACATAAGTAAAGGTTATAGTAAGTTATCCCCTGATGAGAGATTTTCTTAATGTAAGCCAGCATATGATCTCTTCCTTCTTCAGCTGTTTTGTGTCAGCTCCATGAGGAGGTAGGTATATTATATCCTATGATAATACTCAACCTGTGTCCCTGATCAAGGCTTATAAGAGCCCTCTATGATGCCATGTCTTTACAAACACCTGATGCCTCCTGCTTCCCCAACTTCCCCACAGACACCTAGTTCTAGCTAGACCTCAAAGTAGTGGGCAAAAAAATGGCTTTGTGTAACTTAGGAGAGAAATGGGTTGCTATGGCTGTTAGAACACAAGTGAAGGAAAAAACAAGCATTATCAAAGAAAAGGATCATACCAACCTACAAGCCTTCAACATCCTTCGTTCCTTAACCTTCACTAACCCATATGTCTCAACTCTGATGAGAACCCTACACCATCATCTGTCCTGCTCCTGAGAATCTCCTCCACAGGCCAGATGGTGGGTCACAGGCGCCCCTAAGGCTACTTTCAAGTCACTCCTGGCTCCTAGCTGATCACAAACACTTTAGAAAGTAGTGGGAGGCCCTTCTCCACTTTCCCTTACCTGTGACCAAGATTCACAGGCTCCTACCAATGAGAAGGCCAATGCACAGCAAGATGGCTCAGAAAACAAGGAGACAGAAAAGTGTGGGTTCTAGAACCCCTGAGTATTCCATAATTGTTTGAACAAATAATGCAACAAACTGTTTCAAGGCAACCATATTGGTTTAAGAGCTCTTTGCTAACAAAAACTGTAAAGAGCACACCTAAAGAAAAGGTGGCAATGATGGTAGCTCACACTAACTTAGAAGCACTTCCGAAAGATCTCATGTAATCCTTTCACCCGTAGAGATATTACCCTGTTACAGTTCAAGTATTTAAGCTCAGAGCTCACTTTAAATGAAAAAAAAAAATGTTATGGAGGTAGAAGACTCCTAGGCTAAACAAAAAAGAAAAGAAAAACCATCTATTTCCACTTATCCAGAGAGTAATCATATGATGCTATAAAAGCATGAGAACTACACTATTCAAAGAGTACAGAGGCTGGGATCCACATTCCCATTGTTTACAGATGTTATGAAAGTATTAAATTAAATAAAAACACAATGCTTTGTTCAGGCCGACTCCTTTCTCACCCCCCCTCACCCCCATCCCTAGGCTCACAAGAAGTGGCTTGAGGGAAGGTATTTAAGAGGAGAACTACTAGGGGAAAGTGGATTCTGGGTTGCTTAAAGTAAGCCAAGATGTTGCGCAAGCAGTCTTTACCTAAATTATTTTAAGAGTTTAGAGAGAAGCAGACAGTTATCTTTATCAGACCGAATACAGGGAATGAGGTCGTCTTTCCCTCCAGGCCACTGGAATCATCATCAACAAGGTTTTGATTTCTTATGCAATCAGACGGCGGAAGGGGGTGGGGGGCGCCGTGATCTCCTCAGCTTCGCAGATAAACGTATCAAAAAAAATTTCGCGCACAGCTAAGGCCAAGGATTTCCTTGCAACCCCGAAAGTCAGAGAAGCGGCCAAAAAAAGTTTCTTGCCAAATGCTTAGGAGCTACATATATCCCAGGGCTACACAATGATACCAACTTTTAAACATGCCTTCACATACCACCATTACGGTCACTTACTCGAGATCCCGCCCCCTTTCTCTCCTCCCAAGTAATAAACGCAGGTTGCCCCGTGCAATTTAAAGCCAGACTTCTCCCAAGCAGCGGCTCTAAAAAGCGAGAGAGAAAGACTGGAGGGAGGCTATCTTTCTTTTTTCTTTCTTTCTTTCTCTCTCTTTCTCTTTTTTATTTTTTTTATTTTTATTTTTTTATTGATTACCCCGTGGTGGAGGGAATAAAACCAACACGATCGCTGGAGAAAAGTTAACTTTGCCAAGTCCATCGGTGGGAAAATTTCCTCTGAAGATTCGAAAGCTCTCCCGCTTTTCCCACCCCCGGGACCGCCGGGCACTCGGTGGTCTCGGCGGCCCCGGATCAGCAGCGCCCAAACAATGACGCTAGGGGGAGGGAAAGTTCACCAGCCCGCGGGGCCCCCGGGCTCACCGGGGACCTCGCCGCTCCCCGCACCGCCAAGGCCCTCTCTCCAGGCACTCGGTTCTTCCCGCCCCCCCAACATCGAAACAGCCAGGGCGCGCCCTCGCTCCCCAGAGCATCTGATCCCAGGCGGCCCGCAAAGCAGGTCCTCCCGCCGCGGATCTGACCCCGTGCGCCCCGAGAGCAGGCAGAGGACAGGGAGCGAGGGGGGCGTCGGAAGGGGGTTACTGGAGGGAACCGCTGCAACAGTTATGGCGCTCCACGCCTGCCCGAGTGTGGCTGCAGAGGAGCTCCGGCGCCCGTCCCCGCCCCCAGTGCGGACCACCGCCGGCCACTTTACCTCAGCGCACACACGCTCTCGGCCCCCAGGCGCCAGGGACGCGGGAGAGACCTGGAGCGCCGCGAGGCTGAGCCGGGACGCTGCGCTCCTCGCCGCCCGCTTTGGCTCCCTGAGGCCGTCCCTCCCGTGCCCACCGCGCGCGCCGCCCCCAGCCTGCTCACGCCGCGTCCGGCCTCAGTGGTGCCTACCTTCGCGCAGCCAGTCGGGGATCCCTCCTGGCTCCACGCTCGGCTCGGCAGTGTGCCGGGCGAGTCCAGTAGGAGTGGTAACCGCCCCCCGAACTGCTCGCTTTTCTCCTCCTCGCACCTGCCCCCTAATTCTCCTCCCCACCCCCTCTTTACCCTGCCCACAGCCGCCCGGATCCGCCGGGCTGCCCCCCTGCGCCCAGGCTCCCGCTCCTGGCCTCGCCCGCCGGGCCTGTCAGGCTCATGCCGGGTGGCAGGAGGCTGGGCGGCGGTAGCAGCGCGGTGGTGGCTGAAGCGGCGCGGAGCACCATTGGTATTCCTGACACTGTGCGCCCCTGCCCGCCTCTTCCCTTCCTTCCTCCCCCATCCCGCACTACCCCCACCCCACACACACACACACACACCGCCGGCCGCGCTCACCCTACCCGACTAGCTCCCCGCCGTCCGTCCGCCGAGCGCCCTTCTGGCGGGCTGAGCGCTGTTGCTACCGCCTGAGCGCCTCCAGGCTCCGCCCACCTCGTGCTCCCGCACCCGCCGCGCGGTGCTTCAGGTGGGTTACTATCTGCTCCTGCTGGGCGCGCTGCTGCCGCTGGGAGCCTCGGCCCGGCTGTGTGCCAGGGAGGACCACGGCTAGGTGCCTCGACTGTATTCAAATACAGACTAAGCTTTTCATGGCCCCTTTCAACTCCAAAGTTCTATAAGTGGACCCTCATGTGGAAAACTCATCTCTCACTATTGATTTAAATTGTTAGCGCTTAGATCACCTATAATGATAAAGCCAAGGTCCCTATTAACTTAAACGTTTATTCAATTGCAAACAAATGCTTTATGATGTTGTTTGGCTTTTTTGATGTGTCCACTTGGTTAGGATATAGCCCCTAGTTATTTAATCAAACATTAATCTAGGCGTTGCTATGAAGATATTTTGATATA
>NW_024342542.1:909985-1039812 GCF_902729225.1 Pteropus medius | reverse complement strand
AATCAGAAGGAAAAAGAGAAACCAAAGAATGAAAAATAATGAAAGTGAAGTGAGTTTCTAGTAGATAACATATAGTTGGGTTATTTTTAAAAGCTATTCTGTGACTCTCTGTATTTTAATTCATTTATTTAAACTATTTTAAAATATAATTTTCTTATCTATTTCCTCTACATATATTGAATTCAATATCAAATGGTGTTATAATTTTTGCTTCAACAATTCATCAAGATTGAAAAAATTCATGAAGAAAAAGATAGTCTATTATATTTATCCCTGTTTTTACACATTTCATTGTTTTCCTTCCTTTATGAAGCTCCAAGCTTCCTTCTGTTATCATTTCCATTCTGTTTGGAGAACTTCCTTTAGCCATTCATTAATGATAAGTCTGCTCATGAAAAATTTTTTAAGTTTTCTGTCATCTGAGAATGTCTTTATTTCCCCTTCATTCCTGAAGGACATTTTTGCTGAACATAGAATTCAGAGTTGGCACTTCTTTTTTCTTTCATCATTTGAAAAGTGTACCCCTTCCTTCCAGGCTTTATGATTTCAGATGAGAAATTTGCTGTCATCTGAATCAATATTCTTTTATAGGTAATGTATTTTTTTCTCTCTAGCTTCTTTCAACATTTTTTCTTTAGTTTTCAGAAGTTATTTACGATGTGTCTTGGTTTGGATATTTTTGCATTTCTTGTTTGGGTTTCACTGAGCTTCTTGAATCTGTTGGTTTATTGTTTTGCCAAATTTGGGACATTTTCAGACATTATTTCTTTGAATTCATTTTCGGTACCACTCTTCTTTTCTTTAGAAACTTCAAGGATATGAATATTAGTACTTTTGTTATTGTCCAATAGGTCCCTGAGACACTGGGGTATTTTTCTCTCATCTATTTTCTCTCTTTTGTTTAGATTGGAGAAATTCTATTGTTTTGTCCTCAAGTTTACTGATTCTATCCTCTGTCAGCTTCATGACACTTTTGAGCCCATCTATAAGTGTTTAACTTTGATTATTATATTTTTCACTTCTATAATTTCCATTTGGTTATTTTAATTGTCTTTTCCCATTCAAGTTGTGATTTTACTAGTTCCAGGTATGATGAGTGCTTTTCCCATTGTCTCCCGGACATTTTGGTAGACAGTTATCCTATTTAGGTTTAGTGCATAGGTCCTGGCCTACTTTTGTGGGCTGTGGTTGTAATGACAATTTAGTTTTCAGAACCCTTGCAATGCTATTCTGCTTTAGTTTGTTTGTGTGCTACTTGAAGCCACCTTGAAAACTTTGGTGGTATTCCACACTGTGGCTCAGTTCTCACAGCTTTAGGCATGTTGATTTGGTCAGTTTTACCTTTGGGTCAGTTAGGTGTCTTGCCAGGACATCTTATGCAGGTTTAAAGAATCTCTTTCTCCAGCTCCCTCCTCTCTCAGATCCTTCCTTCAGCTCTAATTGAGAGGGTGAGGGGCACCAGCTGCCACTGCCAGACACAGGTGAAAGTCCAGACTCCTCACTCCATCTCCATTGACATGGCAACACTGAGTAGGGGCAGCATCTCTTTAGATCCTCTGCTGATGCCCAGTGGGAGGGGAGTGGCAGATGTCCAAACTCCCCCATGAGTTCTCAGCTGCCACCACTGGTGGGAGAGGAAAGTGCCTCCTCAGCCACCTGCTACTTAGTGGGGGTCAGTAGATCCTGTGCCTCCCTGGGCCATCTGCTGTCACCAGGTGGGGGCTGGGGGATGCCAGGCCTGCGGAGGCTGAAAGTGCTAACCCTGGCTACCTGCTGCTGCTGGGTGGGGCAAAGCAGTATGGTTCCTTGCTGGGTATCTGCTGATTCTGCCAGCAGGCCTCGCCTGGCTGCCTGGTGGGGTTGGGCTCTAGCTAGCTCTCTGCAGTGTAGGGGTGTGGGGTGAAAATGCTTCCCCAGGCTGCCTGGTGCTTCTGGGACTCCCACTCAATCTTGGCTTGTGCTCCGGAAGGGAAAAGAAAACGTTCCTCCACCTGCCTGAGGGTACTGAATGGGGGACCTTACTCAGTCTCTGCTGACATCACTGGCGGGGGTAGGGCAGGTGTCATCAAAAGGTTTCCCTCCTACTGGACTGGGCTTCTCTCCTTTCCCAGTCCTTTGGCTAGAAACAACAGGTTTTCCTTTGATTTCTTTTTTTGTTTGTTTCTTTATTTTTGTCTTCTCTGATGGGAGATTCTAGGTTGCAGGCCCCTTCAGCACCCATTCTGGGATACTGAAAAACTGGGGAACTCAATGCTATGTTTGCTCAAGTCCTGAGGGTCCCAGCCAGCCCGCTTTCCTCTTTCCACCACTCTTTATGATGGACTTTTGTATTATTTCCAGAGGTTTTCATTTTTCTTAGCAGTCTGTGCCATTTTGTCTGGAAGTTACCTCATGTTTTAAAATAAATTAATGAAATAATTAATGAAGAGATTTTTGTTTCAGTTGGAAGACAAAGAATTTGACATCAGGACTTATGATGACTTCAGTTTGTATTTTAAAGTCATAACTATTGTCCTTCTTTCTTTTTTTCTTTTGTTTGTTTGTTTGTTTGTTTGTAAAATGGAACTGATGCTGCTCGGATGTGGGTAAAGAGATACTCTCAGCAGGCATAGGGGACTGCGTAATTGTTTTTGTTGAGCCACCCATTGATGAAACTGGATGCAAGATCTTTAAGCTGCTTGTGTTATTGTGCAGACACTATGGCGGTGTAACTTGGCAGCAATGGGCTCAGGGGACCAAAAATGAAAAGTCTGAAGAAACATAGTATATGTGCCGCCGAAGTAAGCACTGGCCAAAGAAATATAGAGAAGTAAATTATCATTGTTGGCAAGACCTCCCTTCCTTCTTCTCTTTTCTATCCACCTTCTCTTACCCATCACATAAAATTTCACATGATAAAAAATAATGGGCCATATTTTCCTTAGATAAGTAAAATAGCTATTTTCTATATAAATTCATCTATCTGTGCTCTGTAATATATATGTAAATCCATAGACAAATGGTCTGGAAGAATACAGACCAAATTGATAATGGTAGTTACCAATGGAGAGTAGAGATCAAAGAGGATTTTAGATTTATCTTGTTTTTGCAGGGAAAATAAAATGGTATTTGTGTAATTAACAATTAATAATAACACAAAACAACCTGTGCATCTGCCAAGCCACATAAGAGAGTCTGATACTAAAAAGAATTTAAGATATGCTCCCTTTTTCCTCAGTCAAAAATTATTTCAAACTTGTGAAATCTGGCGATACCTCACATTTGTTCAGAACTTCACTGCTATGACTCACAGGAACATTTTCAGATAAAATTTGGAAAATTGCTGATTTTTCAAACAGAAAAGCAATTGTAAACACGTGGCACTTTTATTTGCACTCATGGTTGAAATGGTACTGTGAAAATGTTCTTCATGTGCACATAAGTAAATACAAAGGAAACTATAATGGGAGAGTATAGTCAATGTGATAAGTTTATGACTACTGGTAATCTCTTAATTCTTCGCTACATATTGATATCCAAAATAATGCTATCAAATAGAGACAATCTGCAAAAAATAGAGAACTTTTAATTCACAAGACCTCACTTGTGAAAACTACATTCATGGAAGGAGGCAGAAAATCAGTATTTTTGAAGCATCTACTGTGTTCCAAGTGTTTAACTTATATTTTCTCATCTAATCTTCCCCCAAACCCTCGATAGTAATCATTATTTCCATTTTACAGGTAAGCAAACTGAGACTCAGAAAATAACTTTCTCCATATAATTATTAGACAGTAGGTATGCTTTCTACTCTTGTGTAGGTTTCAGTATTTAAAGTATCTACCATTTTTATCCCAAAGGAAAATGGAAATAACCAACTAACCTAGCCCAGTACTCATTAAAGATTTGTGGCCTGAGGAAATGATTTGCAGATGAAGAAATATACACCCGTTTCTTGAAATACTTCTTTTTTAAGTGTTAAATTGAACTGGAGAACTAATTTTCTTACAATAAACTGAAAACAGTTTAGTGGAATTGAGCAATGGCATACACCCAATGGATGAATTATAAGTAATGAAGCTTCCTTTTACCAGATGGTTAATGACCTTCATAGACCAAATATGTTTTAATCCTGATGCAACAGATTGATAATATTGACTCTATCTCTTCCTAGGAGCCTGTCTGGGCTCATGATTTATTTTCATAAAGAAGAGTGTTCACTGATGGAAATTAAAAACAAAATGAAACAGCAACCATTAACTGTAATGGTCAGTTTTATGTGTTAATATGACTAGGCTATAGTCCCCAGTTATTCAATCAAACACTAATCTAAGTAGGGGTGTTTTTGTAGATGTGATTTAAGTCTATAATCTGTTAACTTTAAGTAAGGAAGATTATCCTGGATAATCAGGGTGGGCCTGGTTCAATCAGTTGAAGGCCTTAAGAGCAGAACTGAGGCTTCCCTTGAAGCAGAAATTCCACTATGGACAGCACAATCAGCTATGTCTAAGAAATCCAGCCTACCTTTCCTGATGCTCTGCTCTACAGATTTCAGATTTTGGACTTGCCTAGCCAGCCCCCACAATCATCTAAGCCAATTAATTGCAATAAAATTCTTTGTATTTATAAGGAACATGTATATATATATATATATATATATATATATATATATATATATATATATATATAATGTACATAAGGAACATATATATAATATATATGGAACATATATATATCCCCTAATGATTCTGTTTCTCTGGTAGAATTCTGAATGATACAATCACTGTCTTTTTTATAGAAGTCCAGAATCTATATGTACTTAAGAAAAAAATTAAATTTCCCTGAACTATGTATTCTTTCGAGATTGAATTTTCCTAAATCTGAAATTTCAAAAGGGATTAAGGAAGTGTCTGATTCCAGAGAATGCTCAACTTTAGAGACTAATTATCATTTTCTATATTAGAAGTAAATTGCACCATGTGTGGCTTAGGAGAAAGTGGTTCCTCTTGGGAACCATCATCTAAGTGGGTTCTCAGAAGTCTCTGTATTTAGCTTTCTGAAAATAGAAGCACCACGACTTTATGAGACAGAAGCCCATGAAAACTGTTCCAGGCCTTCTAGGCTCTATCCAAGTCTGTCCATAAATCCTGCACATCTGATGGGATACAAGAACCAGTTTTAATCACAACAGCAATGACTTTGTTTCTGACATTCTTCAGAAATTCTTGGGAATTTTTTACTTCCCTGGGAGACCTTACCCAAATGGTCTTATCCCATTCTTTATTTCTCTGAGGAAAATTTTGGGTTCCATATGTTCTGAAACTTTTCCCCTCCATCTGTTTATGGTGTATTCTAAACAGATTGTAAGCTTCACGTGGCAAATACTGATAGTTGCTTACCCAATATCCATTCTTTCCATCTTTATTGTCAGAACCTCAATTTTTCATGGGGACAATGTGTGTCCAGTAAGAATACTCACCTGCCCAGACTAGAAGGTAGGATGGCCATGTGATCCAACTCTGGTAGATGAGACGTAAGTAGAAGTCTAGGGAGTGAGGCTGATGGTAAAGTTATTGTTTTCCCAATGAAAAGGGACTTAGCTGGCCCTTTGTCATTCGTCTTCTCCATTCTACCTAGAATGCAGTCACAATACTTAGAGGCATGAGAGCCATCTCATGTAAAGAGAAAGTTACCTGTTTAGGGTGGCAGAACAGGAAGATGGAAAGAGCCTAGGATCTTAAAGACATTGTGGAGTTGCTGGGCTGCCTAGCTGCCTACCACTAGACTTTGTGTTACATGAGACCCAGTATGCTGTTCTTCTTCCTCTTCCTCCTTTTCCTCCCTCTCCCCTCCTCCTTTCTTTCTTTTCTTTCTCCTTTTCCTCCTTTCCTTCCCCACCTCCCCTCCTTCTCCTCCATCTCTTTTCCTTCTCCCCCTCTCTCTTCTTCTCCTTCTTCTTTTTGGTATACTGCTAACAGTTCCCTTCATCCTCCTACCTCAGTCCTACAGTGTTCAGCTCCTAAGTTCAATACTCACAGGACTTCAATATCGGTTACTGATTGAGTGGCATTAGAGTACTAGAGCCCCCTCAATCATGTTCATATTTATATTCATCCAACTAGTATTTATTTGCTTCAGGCAGTATTTGGCTGCCAGAAACCAAGAAGGGACAGGTACAGAAGTCTTGGTGTCTGTCCACAGAGAGCTTTGTATCATTTCGGAGAAATAAGACACAAGAAAAGTAATACTTCAAAGTTTTGTATGATTAAAGAGGAGAATAACTAATACAGAGGCTACTTAGTAATTTTACTTTATTTCACCGAATACTCAAAATGACTGCGAAGCAGGCATAATTCTCATTTTACAGGTGAGAAAACAAAAGATATAACATAGCTTGTAAAGATCTACACAGGTTATGTACAGCAGAATGTAAATCAAACCCAAGTCCAATGGTTCTCAAATCCACATTTTTTTATTCTTTAAAAATCTGACATGACTAGTCCAAATTATCAGGAGTCAGTGGCTTACTAGAGGATGTAAAACTTGGGCCAGTCCTGAAGGAAGGGCAGAATTTGAAGCTTTGGGGTAAGTGGGTAGGAATAGGGATAGAGTGATCAAGGGATTCAAGACATGGAGAGGAACATAAGCAAAGACCAGTTTTCATTGATCATGCCCTATCCAATAGTCACAACATCAAATGATTGCTAAGGCAGAGAATTGAGTTCTCAAAGCAAATAAGTATCTGTTAACTTATCTCAACATCCTGTGATAGCCGCTGTGGGATAAATCAAGGTTAATTTTGTGAAAATACGTGGCATGTGCTTGCTGCTCAGTTTTTGATGTTTTTGTTCTTGAAGAAAGTGGTCCCAGACTTCAAAACGAAGGTGCTCATCATTTGGATTACTGAAAAAGTGACAATGTAGCTTGGGAGAGGATGAAATTATTTACAAGTTCCAAAATAGAAAGTGTCACAAGATGATATGAGACTAATGATAACCAAATCACCCCCAAAGGTTATATGCTTTGAACTACTAAGCCCCTTTACCCTGCAGTATATAGCATAAATGGAAGGAAGGAAGCAGAGGCCTTAAGTAGGGGCCCAGAAGGAGAGGCTGATATAGTAACCATGGAGCCAATGGCACACATTAGGTTGATGAGGATGGGCATGAAAAGGAGAGGGTGGAGAAGAAAAATATTTCAACAATAAGGTTAGTTAAGTGCTGTCTAATGGAGGTGGGAAAAAAAAGAACAGTCTAAGACGACCCTAAAGTATTAATCGTATAACTGAGATAATTGCATGTCATCGGTGTAAATGAGAATGCCAGGACAGGGAGGCCATCTGGGAAGGAGGAATGTGATAGTTCACTTTAGTACATGGTGAGACCAGGAGAACAATTATTTTACTGTACAAGTGAACATATTTGGTAGAGTTGAAGACTGAGGAATGGCAGTCAGATGAACAGCTATGCTTAGTGGTGCCAGTTGATGCTGTGAGAAAGGTTCATATACCTAAAGGACAGAACACAGGGATAAAGGCAGAGGACAAGACTGAACCTTGTACCATAATGACGGATGAGGTGGAAGAGGGAAAAGGAAGAGTAGAGAAAGAAAGCAATGAGAAGCTAGTTAAAGAGACTAAGTCACAAAGAAGTAGTAAAAATGGAGTCTAGTACAGTGCCTGGCCCAAGCAATGCTCAGTTAATTCATAAATGGTGGATAACTGCATTCATTGTCACAAGAACCAAGGTGGGAGAAATTTTGAGGAACAGAGGAGTGATTATCAGTGAAAAATGCTATAGGGAACAAAGTGTGATTTAAAAAAAAACCATCCAGGAAAGGAGATAAGGCACACACAGAAGAAAATGGACGACTGTATATACATAACTATCTCTTTCATATTTGTCATGTTAACCACACACCATAGAGTCAGAACCGAAGTATGTAACATAAAACAAGAAGAATCAGAGGCAAAACATGCAAAAGCCAACCAAAATAAAGACAACAGAAACAAAAGGACAAGGAAGCAATAGAAACACTGAGCTACCAGAAAGCATAAGATAAAGTGGCTATAAGGAGATCTCATATTTCAATAATCACCCTAAATGTAAAAGGACTTAACTCACCAATAAAAAAGCATAGAGTTGAGAATGGATCAAAAAACAAAACTCAACCACATGCTGCCTCCAGGAGACATATCTCAGCTCCAAAGACAAATATAGACTTAAAGTGAAAAGGTGGAAAACGATATTTCAAGCAAATGGCATTCAGAGAAAAGCAGGAGTAGCAGTGCTAATATTGGACGATATAGACCTCAAAATAAAAAAGGTAAAGAAAGATACTGAAGGACACTTCATAATGATAAAGGGAATCATGCACCAAGAAGACATAACACTTATTAATACCTATGCTCCCAATCACGGAGCCCTGAAATATGTAAAGCAATTACTGACAGAACTAAAGGGAGAAAAAGAACAAAACACTATCGTAGTAGGGGACCTAAACACCCACTGTCGGATATGGACAGGTCAAACAGAAAATCAATAAGGAAATAACGTCCTTAAAGGACACATTAGACCAACTGGACATCAATGACATTTACAGAGCCTTCCATCCCAAAACAGCTGCTTATAAATTCTTCTCTAGTGCACATGGAACATTCTCAAGAATCAACCACATACTGGGACACAGAGATAGCCTCAACAAATATAAGAGGGTTGAAATCATACCACCATATTCTCTGATCATAATGCTTTGAAACTACAGATCAACTCCAAAAAGAAATCAGGAAGAACCACAAATACATGGAGATTAAATAACATGCTACTGAAGAATAACTGGGTCAGAGAAGAAATAAAAAGAGAGATCGAGATACATAGAAATGAATGATAATGATAGTACAACATATCAAAACTATTGGGACATGGCAAAAGCTGTCATAAGAGGAAAGTTCACATCATTACAGGCTTATCTCTAAAAACAAGAACAAGCCCAAATAAACAACCTGACCCTTCATCTTAAAAAACTAGAAAAGGAAGAACAAATGAGGCCTAAATTCAGCAGAAGGAAAGAAATAATCAAAATTAGAGCAGAAATAAATGAAATTGAAAACAAAACAAAACAAAAAAACAATAGAAAAAATAAATACAACAAGGAGCTGGTTCTTTGAGAAGGTTAATAAAATTGACAAAAGCCTGGCTAGACTCACTAAAGAAAAAAGAGAAAGGATACAAACAAAATCAGGGATGAAAGAGGGGAAATTACAACTGACACTGCAGAATACAAAGGATCATGCAAGAATACTATAAAAAAGTATATAATACCAAATTTAATTACCTAGAAGAAACGGACCAGTACTTAGAAAACTACAATCTTCCTAGACTGAATCTAGAAGATCTGGAAAATCTAAATAGACCAATCAGCAGTATGGAAATTGAAACAATCATCAAAGACCTACCAAAAAGTAAAAGTCTAGGACTAGATTGCTTCACCAGTGAATACTACCAAACATTCAAAGAAGATTTAATACCTATTTTCCTCAAACTCTTCCAAAAAATCGAAGAGGGGGCAATACTTTCCAACTCTTTTTATGAGGCTAATATTCCTCTGATACCAAAACCTGGTAAAGATAACACAAAAAAAGAAAACTACAGACCAGTGTCTCTCATGAACACAGATGCAAAAATCCTAAATAAGATACTAGTGAACTGAATGCAGCAACATATTAAAAAGATTATACACCATGATCAAGTGGGCTTCATCCCAGGGGTACAGGGATGGTTCAACATACACAAATCGATTAATGTGATACAACCATATAAACAAATTAAAAAATAAGAATCATATGATCATATCAATAGATGCAGGAAAAGCTTTTGACAAGATACGGCATCCACTTATGATCAAAACACTTAACAAAATTGGTATAGAAGGAAAGTACCTTAACATAATAAAGGCTATATATGACAGACCCTCAGCCAACATTATACTTCATGGTGAAAAACTAAAAACCTTCCCTCTAAGATCAGGAACAAGGCAAGGCTGTCCACTATTGCCACTCTTATTCAATATAACATTGGAGGTCCTAGCAAGTGCAATCAGGCAAGAGAAAGGTATAGAATGCATCCAAATAGGAAAAGAAGAATTCAAACCATCACTATTTGCAGATGACATGATTCTCCATATAAAAAAACCCTAAAGACTCCACAAGAACACTACTAGAAACAATAAGCAAATACAATAAAGTCTCTGGATACAAAATCAACGTTCAAAAATCCATAGCATTCCTATACTCAAATAATGAAGTGTCAGAAAAAGAAATGGAAAAAATAATTCCTTTTGCAATTGCAACAAAAAGCATAAAATACCTAGGAATAAATTTAACGAAACATGTGAAGGACCTATATAATGAAAGCTATAAGACTCTATTAAAATAAATCAAAGAAGATACAAAGAAATGGAAAGATATTCTGCGTTCCTGGATTGGAAGAATCAACATAGTTAAAATGACCATATTACCTAAAGCATTATACAGATTTAATGCAATCCCCATCAAAATCTCATCAGCATTTTTAAAAGAAATAGAACAAATCTCATCAGATTTGTATGGAAGCACAAAGACCCCTAATTGCCAAAACCATCCTGAGAAAAAAGAATGAGGCTGGAGGCATCACTCTGCTGGCCTTCAAATTATACTACAGAGCAACAGTAATCAAAATGGCATGGTATTGGCAGCAAAAGAGACACACAGACCAGTGGAACAGAATCGAGAGTCCAGAAGTAAACCCATATTTATATGGGCAAATAATTTTCGACAAAAAAAGCCCAAAACATACAGTGGAGAAAGGAAAGCCTCTTCAATAAATGTTGCTGGGAAAATCTGAAGGCCACCTGCAAAAGAATGAAATTAGACTGTTGTCTATCATCACACACCAAAATTAACTCAAAATGGATTAAGGACCTGAATATAAGACCTGAAACAATAAAATGCATAGAAGAAAACATAGGAACAAAACTCAAGGACCTTGGACTTAAAGAGGATTTTATGAATTTGACCTCAAAGGCAAGGGAAGTAAAAGCTAAAATAAATGAATGGGACTACATCAAACTCAAAGCTTCTGCTCAGCAAAAGAAATCGTCAGCAAGGTAAAGAGACAGTCATATCAATGGGAAAATGCATTTGTAAGCAATGCCTCTGATAAGGGCCTAATATCCAAAATATACAAAGAACTTATACAACTCAATAACAACACAAAAACAAACAATCCAATCAAAAATTGGGCAGAGGACTTGAACAGACACTTCTCCCCAGAGGACATACAAGTGGCCTACAGACATGAAAAGATGCTCAACATCACTAGCTATTAGGGAAATGCAAATCAAAACTACAATGAAATATCATCTCACACTTGTTAGAATAGCTATAATCAACAGGACAAGTAATAACAGATGTTGGAGAGGATGCGGATAAAAAGAAACTCTCATATACTACTGGTGGGACTGCAAATTGGTACAGCCACTATGGAAAACAGTATTGAGGTTCCTCAAAAAGCTAAGAATTGATCTACCATATGATCCAGCAATCCCACTACTGGGTATTTACCCCCAAAGCTTGAAAACCCATATCCAAAAAGATACTTGCACACTGATGTTCATAGCAGCATTTCAGTGGCCAGGACATGGAAGCAAGTGAAGTGTTCTATGATAGATGATTGGCTAAAGAAGCTGTGGTACATATATACAATGGAATATTACTCAGCCATAAGAAGAGATGAAATACTGCTATTTGCAACAACATGGATGGACCTCGAGATAATCATGCTAAGTGCAATAAGCCAGACAGAAAAAGTAGAAAATCACATGATATCACTTATATGTGGGATATAAGCCTAAGAGCAACAACTGAACAGGACAAACAGAGACTCAGGGACATAGACAATGGAGTAGTGGTTACCAGAGGGTAGGGAGTAGGGGAAGAGGGGAGAGGTAGACGGGGTAAAGGGAGTCAAATATAGGGGTGTCGGGGGAAGGCGAAGTGAGTAAAGGGGATCAAATATATGGTAGCTGAATGAAATGACTTTGGTGGTAATCACACAATAGAATATATAGATGTCAAATTATAATGTACACCTGAAAATTATATAATTGTATTAACCAATGTTACCCCAATAAACTTAATAATAAATAAATACATAAATAAATAAAAATAATAAAAAAATACATCCAGTGGATCTTGACAAGAGAATTTAGAGGCACTCTTCTGAAGTATTGACACAGATAGCATTCTTATGAGGTAAAAAGGAGGAGTAATGCATATGAACAGCAAAAAGATATGCTACTAGGTTGATCGTTACTTTGGTTTCTATCGCCCTTCATCAAGTTGGAGTTCTTTTTCAACTCCCTCAGTCACTCAAGTAATGTCTTAATATCTGGACCTCAGGTCCAGTCTATGGTATCTAGCCAAAGGTTATCTCTCTCCAGCCATCTCTGGGCATTAACTTTTTTGCTTTCCCTGAATTCTGTCCAAGTCTTCTCATGATTTTTTTCTACTTGTTTTTACTCTATTTTTTTTTTACTCTTTATCACCTTCTTTCTGCTTCTTTACTCCCAACTTTTATTTAAAAACAAATAATATAGTTACAAAGTTCAAAAATCAAAACTGTAAAAAGGTATACATTTAGAAGTCTCATTCCCATTTCTGACTCCTGCCCCCTTTCCTATTGCCTCCTCTGGGTAACTTTTATTAATTTCTCTTTTGTCCTTTCAGTGGTCCTTTGTGCAAAATTAAGTGTGCATACACACACTTATTATCTTCCCTTATACGTAAGATAGCATAGTAAATACACTGTTCTAGACCTTGGTTTTGTAACCTCAAAGTAACATTTCTCCTTATCAGTACATAGAGGCCTTTTTTTGTTTGTTTTTAATCCTTGCTATTTAAATGTTCTCTGCCCATCTTTGATCATTTCTCCCCCACATTTAATACTTTGTACAATCACCTTGTTTAGGCTTTCTCACTACCTGGAGGGCCATATGTATTTTGAAAAATACCCACAGTTAATTTTGATATGCCCATCCCTCTGGAATAGTGTTTAAGAGATGTCAGTTTAAACTCAAGCTCTATCACTCACTTGCTATGGTAATGCTAGTCTTTAAGAGAAAAGATGTATAGGGTTACTCTTCTCCTCCCCCACCCGCACCCCTACCGCTCAAAAAAGAGTGCTGGTCTGTATTGGGAAGATTCCAGGGCACTAGGTTGAATTACAGTTATAATAGGTGACAATTTCAGAGGAGTAAAGAGGTAAGTGGTTCTTATAGGTTGTCTCCATCTCCTATTAGTGCCTTTCTGCTTGCCCTCCCTTTACAGCAGCCATGTTCTAGGATAAGAGGCTCCCAGGCATCAAGATAAATGGTCTTTCTTCCCCTCTAGCATCACTAGGTAGGGCCTCATTACATCAGTGAAGGAAGAACCACACCTGGAATGTGGGCTTTGGGGGCCTCAGGTCTATCTACCATAGGAAAATTGCTGTGAGCCAGCCTCACTACTTGCAATGAGTGGTACACTGCAGTTTGGGGCCAAAGCCTCAGCTAATATAAAAGTGTCACTTTGCTTTGTTTTATATTCCAGGCATAGATTTCCCTCGGAGACTTTCTGGAACCAGGTGATCAGGGCAGGACTCAGGTTCTGCTCTATCCTGGCCAAATACGCCCTCAACCATATTGATCTCATCCTTTTATAGGTTTCCACTTGTCAATCTCAAACATGTAACCCTAAAAAAATAAGGTACTAGATCTAAATTTCAATTTCTTCATCTGGCAAAATGGGACCAATGATGTGATCTTTACATTTGATGTGAAGTTTAAGTGGCTTAAAGTATGCAAAGTATTTAACACAGTGCCTGGCTATTATAGCAGGTGCTCAAAAAGTTGTAGCTATTATTTTTACTATTATTTTACTATTGTTGCTCAGTCATATAGTGTAGTGGTAAAGAGCATGGATTTTGGAGTTAAACTGCTCTTTCTGGCCTTGGGTCCAGACTCTGCACTTAGTATTTATTTGACCATAGGCAAATCAGCTAAACTCTGTAAGCTTCAATTTCCTCAACCACAAAAATAGGAACAGTAG
Source organism: Pteropus medius (assembly GCF_902729225.1). NCBI lineage: Eukaryota > Metazoa > Chordata > Mammalia > Chiroptera > Pteropodidae > Pteropus > Pteropus medius. The sequence continues at coordinate 1,025,711 of NW_024342542.1, read as the reverse complement.
TAGTACCGCTCTCTTAGGGTCGCTGAGAGGATCCAATGAGATTGTATATGTAAAGTGCTTAACATAGAGCCTGACAATAATAAGTAGCTGCTCTAACAGCATTTAAAAACCCAAACCCAACTACACTTAAATGATTTCTGCCACTTCAAATAAGGTGGGATGTATCTCTTCACATATAATTGAGGGGTGGGAGGAGGAATGGCACATTTCGCCATAAAAATGCACTCATTTAAAATTTAACAGGGTAAATGAAGAATATCACATAGGCCTCAAATGCTGCCCTATCTGTTGCCATAACCTTTGGTCATTTAGTTTGCTTTACAAGTACATGTTAACACCAAAGGGTTTGTAATATGATACACTTGAGCAAAGATGTGTAAAGGAGGTCAGCATTTTTTTTAATTTCAAGAAGCTGAGCCCTGGTTCAAGTCAGAAATGTCTCACTCTTCAAACCTAAGCTCTACATTTATGCACATGTTTTTCTTTTTTCTGTGTTATGTTACCTTTAAAACAGTAATGGGAAGGGAGTGATCATATGCCACCTGAATCCTGGTTTGGTGCTACCTTCTAAATAAGAAATTACAATTAAGTCTCATATGAAGACATCAATATATGTCTTTCTGAGGAAACAGAAAGAAAAACTGTTTAAAGTAAATAAAGGGTAGAGTGTGCATTTAGGATTTTACTTTTCTTTCAAATTTTAGATTTATGATTAAGCCTTTGTTTCAGAAAAGAAAAGCCATTTTCTTCACATTCTCTCCCAAATTTGGAGCAACAATGAACGCTTCCCTGGACAGTCCTGCACGTTTTATTGATGACAGCCAAGCTCATTTCTGAACACTAGAAGTGGGAAGATGTCAAGAGTTATGGGGGGGAGGCTAACAGATCTGGGAGGGACTAAGTGACTAACTTTTCCCACAAGCCCCAAACAAGTAGTGGACTGCTTTTTAATTTTAACTCAGCCCAGCATCAACAAATCACCACTCTGGCTTTATACAGAATGTTTCCTACTTGAATAAAACAAACTTGAATACAAAAGCATGAGAAGAAAAGTCAGAAACTGCCATGCTCTTATCTGTTTCCAATGAAGAGCGCTGATGTCCTTAAAGCTCCTGGGAGAGAATCAGTGGGCAGAGACTGCTGTTACTATTTCAACACAAAACAGGGAGGAATGAAAAACAATGTTTTCCAAAGTCAATCAAGGAGAGTACATGAAGAGAGTAATTACAGAAAAGACTAAAGTCTGCTAGAGTAGAATGAAGCACTAGATTATATCATTCAAAAACATTTATTAAATATAGATCACGTTACTGGACACTAAGCTACTCTCTAGGAATATGAAGATTTCTAAGCCTTGATTCTAGGGCTTGAGGAACTCATGGTTTAGGTTCTCAAATGTTAATGTGCGTATGAATCCCCTGAACACTTTGTTAAAATGCAGAAGCTTAGTCACCAAATCTGGAGTGAGCCCTGAGACTGTTAAAAGCTCAGGTGATGCTGATGCTGCTAGTATACAAACCACACTTTGAGTAGCAAGGGTGGCATCGATAAAGAAATGGGATAAAGGGTTACAGGTACTTGGAAATCTATAGAGTACTGCGTGAGCACCAAAGAGGGAATATGCTGTTCAACCTGAGAGTGTTAGAAGAGGCTTTATATAGGAGGAGCCAGATAAGCTGAGTTTTGTTCTCCGGTGACTGCAGGAGGAAAGTCAAGAGGTCTACATTGTAGCTCAGTGATTATGGTGAGTTGGATAGGACATCTAAACTTTCTGGCCCTCAATTTTCACATCTGTAAAATGAAGAATTAAAAAGGTCCAGACTCTTCTAAGTCCTAAAACTAGATGAGTCTAATGAGATAAAATTTTAAATCATTTAATATATGACCTGTTTAGAAGTTAGGGTGAAATAATATAAAACGTTTTTATTAATGAGCCTAACAAACTGACTTACATTTGACAAATGAGAGTACATCAATCAATAAGAAAACAGCACTTAAGTCTTACCAGCTTCTTATACTTGTTTTCTCGTATTCAGGTGCCTATTTGTTGGTGGTATATGGCTTCACAGCAGAACTACTTTAAAAGAGCACCATACTCACTTTGCTCAGCACAATAATACTTAACATTCATAAAGTACCTTTCATTTTCAAGGCACTTTAGTTTACTTGTCACATCACTTGCAAATGACTTTTCATTAGTCCCATTACAAGTGGACCGGATTAGACTGAAATCGGGAAGGCAGGTCCCAGAGGGAGGATCAGAGTGAGGTGAAAATGCCAGGGCTCTCTTTTACCTGTGCTCCTGCTCCCTCACCATCATTTTATAGGTGAGAACCCGCCCTCACCAGGAAAGCACCAAAACATTAGAAAAGGAAGAAATTTCTATTTCTGAACAGCTTGCTGGAGTTTGCCACTAAAAACCAAAATGTCAAAGGAGAGATGTAGTATAAAGGCTTTTTGTCTTCTCACGTGAGTGGGATTGATTACCTTCCACCCCCAACACTCTACAGGCAGAACACATTTTATTGTGCCTCTCTTTATTGAACTTCACAGGTGTTGCGGGTTTTACAAACTGAAGGCAGGACCTTCCACCAGCAAAAAGATTACGATTCACTTTATTGTGATACTTGCTTTATTATGGTGGTCTGGAACTGGACCCAAAATGTCTCTGAGGTATTCCTGTATCTACTAAAAAATAAAAAAAAAAACCCAAAAAAACAAAAACCACCAAGTCAACAGTGAATGACTCCATTTTCACACAAAAAAAGTTTTCATTACTAAAATTCAAATGAAGTCTGGCTCTTTTAATGTTATACTTTTAAAGTATTTTCTAGAATGGATTTTGGAGGAGTAATCACACTCTAATTATAATATCGTCTCTTCCTATAGAGAACAGTTAAATGTGTCCCTTTTAAAAGAGAAAAGCAAATTTTAAACTCAGCACAGCGAGAATTATCCAATAAATGGGAAGTAATTTTTGCTACTGTCTTGTGCATTTCATTTTTTTCAAATGCTCTAACTATACATGTAGAAGCTTTATACATAGAAATAATAATAATAATAAATGTTATTTTAAAAACTAACCAATCTGCAGTTTCAGTACTTCTGATTTATAGGCTACAAGAGGGAGAAGAGTACAGAAGGCTGGTAAATTTGTTCATAATTTAAAAATAAGGTCCATTTGTATAAACCTGAAAGAAAATATATTACAAACAAGTCATTGTTTTCTTAAACATGGAAGAGAAAGATGTCTATTCTTAGTAAGTATTTGATCATAATAAAATGTATTTTTTAACAAATGAACTATTATACTGGAAATTTCTTAGATTAAAATAGGTTTTCTAGGGGGAGGGTAAAGTGGGTAAGGGGGATCAAATATATGGTAGCTAAATCAAACTGGACTTTGAGTGGTAAACACAATAGAATATACAGATGTCAAATGATAATGTACACCTGAAAATTATATAATTGTATTAATGTTACCCTAATAAACTTAATTAAAAAATTTTTAAAAAATAAAATAGATTTTCTACATCCTTTGTATTTCTCCAGAGTGCTTTGTGTACATGCGCGCACACACACACGGCATACAGCTCGTTTCTCATTAACATAAGACAGATTAGAATATTTTTTTACTTTTATCATTAAATTTGTGTCATGATCAAATTTTGGCACATGTCTGAGTAAATGTATGTTAGAGAAATGCTTTTCAAAAATTAGTGTTAAGCCATTTTCATTTTAACAACATTTATTACAAATCACATTTTATAAACACTAGATAAATTACAAAAGCCAGACATAAATACACAGAAACAAAAACAGTACTAAAAACAGAAGCAGTACTATCAAGAGAAATAAGCTAATATAATGTTTACATATATATAACTTAATAAAATTACTAATTTTTCATGAATTCAAAAGCTATTCAGAAATGAAATGTAGTATGCTATAATTACTATCAAAGTTTAGAATTATAAAAACAACAACTATAACACTACTTATTTTAAAAAATCTTTTCAAACATTTAGAAGCCAAATGACTGTCCTTAAAGACAAATTAGACTTGGATATATGCTCTTTTCTAACTGAAGAATTTAAAATTTTAGGCATGGATTAATAGTAAATTTAGTGGAAATTTTTAAATTAAGGTCTGTCTTATATGTTATATACCTGAGTCTTTGCTAAAATACCATAGATAAAATAAAGTATGTAATTTACAGTTTTGCATAACATTGTATTATATTTTTGAAAAACAAAAAGTACTGTGATTGTTTTAAATGTGAATAATGGGGTTTAATAATGTAATCATGATTAGAAGGAACATATTTAATTTAACTTAACTATGGGAAATATTAATGTCCTTTGACCATTACTTGCAAAGCTGATTTGTAAATTATGGTCAAAATTATATTAAACCTGTCACCAATTTTTATTTGCATTTTATGAAATCATTTTGATTTAAAGGAGAGGTTGATTATGTAGCTTAGAATGCTCTTATAAAAGAGATTGAAATGATGCAATGCTAATGGTTAGCACAGGGCCAGGCACAGGGTAGGTCGTCAATATTACACTTAAGTGAAAAGTCTTTTATTATTTCTGGATATCAACACAATTCAATGTAGTAGTTATACATTAATCTGAAAATATTAAAAAAACAGTTTAAACATGAAAATACATTTTTAGTAACAATCATAAGAGGAACTTTTACATGTGGCTATTTTCAGTCTTAGTTTTACCAAAATAGAATTAAAGGTTCTTTTTTAAAATAGACCTATGAAAACTAATTTCCTATTAGCTGCTATATGTGATATAGATGGTAGGTTCAGTCCCTTCTTACGAGATCAACCTCTTCACATCTTTTGAACTGATTACTTCAGATTACAACAAAACTCCTTAAAAACAGAGTTTTCCCTGGAGACTGAATCAGTCCATTTGGGGATTGGGTCCAAGAATGTGGACTTTTAAACAAGTAGCTGTCCCCTGCCTCCTGGTAAATCATTGTGGTAGTCAACCTTTGGAAAACAGTGCTTTAAAGCAACCAAAATAATTTTAACATGCTTGAACATTACTTGATATGAGTGGCATATCTAATGAAAATTAAATTTATCTAGCTTTTTAATCTGCACAGTTTATCATCATGCCTAAGTACTTCTTACCTATATATCACAAGGTTTTGTTCTAACTCTGATAGCCCATAGGAGCTGATGAGACTATAACCACCTTTTTGAAAACTGTTGGTGATTGGGCTTCTATAGTTTTAGTGTTGCATATACCTTTTCTTACCAGGAAGAAGAGTCATCTAGCAGTTGTATTTAAAAACTAAACAGGGTGGAAATTATTCAGATAATAACACTACTCACAAAGTAGTCTTTAAACAGCTATACCAACATCAGTTAGTAGAGTTACTTGCAAAACTGGTTATCAAATACCTATTAAAAAATTCAATTTACAAAGTATTATGTCACTTCTGTGTACAAAATCTCACATGCCATATTATTCAACTAGGAAGCAATTCTTTTATTTCCCTCTCTTTGATTCCCCCATCCCCACCCGCTACCCAGCTGCCCCCTGGAGGAGCCCTATGGGATGTGGCTCTGGTTTCCCCATGATAGGGCGCTTCTGGATCTCTCAAGGCGGGTATCTCCTCCCACACGCTCGCAACTTGCACCCGGGGCCTGGCGCATTCGGAGCATGGTCCATGGCTCCACCTAGGGTGAGAACCCGGGACCTTCTGCATGTAAAGCAGACATGCTAACCACTACACTATGGAGCCACCCCCAGGAAGCAATTCTTAAACTGGATATGTATACATGAAAAAAATGCATATTGCATTCATTCTAATTGATCAACTAGTAACAAATCCTTTTAAATTAAAAAAGAAAGCAATGGAATGTATTTTCAAACAAATATCATGGAGCACTGAGGAAAGTTTAAATTACCAGAGATATGAAAGAACATTTAATTAGGATTAAAATCATAATCCGTTAGCCACTTCCACTTTCTAATAACAGTATCATATGCAGAGAATCAAAACTGCAAGCTTACTGAAGTGGGTTAAATAGTTTTAAAGCTGATTAAAACTACTTAATTCAATATAAACTATTTTCAAACCTCAAATAAATGATGGAGTATTCAACAATTTATTAAAAAAAAATCAACTTTAATAATTTTAGCCTTAGTAAAAGCCACTGGTAATACACAAATTGAAAGGGGCTTAATACCAAGTCCTTGGTTCCACATTGCACTTCATATTCCCATCTGTATATCAGCAAAGTTGTAAAAGCTGTCTACATCTCCAGATGCTGTCTCCTTGTTTTCTGATACAAACATCTATTTTAAATATAAAAGAAACAAAATAACTACTAGTAATCCCAAAATTCCAAAGCCCAGATTCTCCACAGAACAAAGTCACAAGCTTGTTATTTAAAAGAAATTCAAGTACATCATTTATAATATTTAATCTGTAGATTTTCTGTAGAATCCATGCAATATACTTTCAATAGCTATAATGTAAATTGAACCCTTTTAAAAGTACTTATGGTGTAATTAAGGTCTTTCATAATACTTCAGTTGTATTTTATTACACTTGGAATTTTACTGTTTTTAAATATACAACAGTCAATATTATGAAAGCTACTGAATAAAGAGGTTTATTTAAAGAACTTAGTTCTATTTTCTAGTAGTGATCTCAATAGGTTGAGAAGCAAAATGAAATCTTTTTAAAGCTGCCAAAGACATATCACTACCCTAAAATGAACTAGTTTCTAAACAATAAAGCAGTACTCAGTAGAATCTTTCAAAAATAGCTTTTACAAAATCAGCCAGGAACTAGAAGAGACCTGAGTTCTATTCTAGTTTTATCGTAAACTAGCTGTATGATGCTGAAAATTTAATAACCTCTGGGCTCGGTTTCCACATCTGTAAATGAGAAAGTTGGATTAGATAATCTTTAACTCGTTTGATCTAAAAACTCCAAATCATATAACCATTTTTTCCTTTTCCTTTTCTATTCAATATATTTGCCCTCTTCCTTAGTAGTGTTGATGATAAAATGAAACAAAAGACAAAGTACTTTACATTATGCAAATTCAAGGCACCATAAGCCAAATCAGACTATAAAACCAAAAATTTTCTCTGGTATGTTTATCAAAAAATAATCAGTTACATATATACTCATTTAATCCTCTTATGTGTTTGTTTTTTAAGTTATATTAAGTTATTTAGGTCTGAAATTATTGAAAACAGAACCTCATCAACATATCTAGAAAATATCTACATATAATGATTTCTAGATATAGCCCAAGTTCAATTTTTGAGGAAGCATTACTGAAACAAATAAAAATGAATACTGGTCAATGAGATCATCCATCTAAAGTATATAATCTTAGAAATATAGATGCTCCTCAACTTACAATGGGGTCACGTCCCAATAAACCTATCTTAAGTTGAAAATACCAGAAGCTGAAAATGCACTTAATACACCTAACCTACTGAACACCATAGCTTAGCCTAGCCTACCTTAAATGTGCTCAAAACACATTAGTTTGCAGTTGGGGAAAAGCATCCAGGCCAATGAATACACTGCAGAGTATCGGCTGTTTACTCTCATGATCATGTGGCTGACTGGGAGTTGAGGCTTGCTGCCACTACCCAGCATCACAAGAGACTGTGGTCCTGCGTATCACTAGAAGTATGGTTTCTACTGAATGCCTATCACTTAAAGTTGAAAAATCGTAAGTCAAACCATCATAAGTCAGGGACCACCCGTGTAACATTTTTTGATATATCAATATTTTGAAAAAAGGAAGGAGGACCTTAAGACACATTTGATGAGACTTTTACGTTTTACTTTAAAACGTATGTGTTATTGATGGTTTTTAATAAATAGATTCTTATTTTGTAAATTTTTAAGCAATCAAAATTTTATTTGGCAGGGAAAAACCAAAGCTTAGCTTCCCATTATTTACCATAGATTCTAAAAATCATGATTTGCTTTTTTAAAATTTCATTCAACACCAGGGCTAAAAAGTACTCTTTGACTATAAGAGAAATGAAATGAAATGAAAAGGTTTGACTGAAATATAAATGGTCAGTGAAATCTTGTACCTTGGTTCCGTTGAATACCTCGTTGACAATAATTTGACATCCTTCTACAGCACCATCTCCATTAAACTCCAAGGCAATAACAGGACCTATAAGCAAACCAAAGAAGTGGAATCTTATCAAGAATACAAATCTATTCTAAAACTTAATCTTTTTATTCTTCCTGAAGAATCTCCAGCCTCTTCTTTGGGGGCAAGAGAAAAGGAAGAAGGAAGTAGACAGATGGGACACATCACTTCAACTACTTCTTCCTACTCTAATCATAAAACAAATTAACATAGTCTCATCCCATAACGAGTACCTTCAGGGTTACTATAGGACTAGTCTCACATTTTTAAATGCTGTAAATAGTCCAGCTTTTCTGGTTTACTTTTGCCTAGAAAAATCATAAAAAGTCCACCCATTTAGCAGTACAAAAAATAGTTGACAGAATGACAAAAATTATCAAAAGCATCATAAGTAGGTTTTGCCAGGCAGCTAACCTTGCTTCCAACTCTCCTTATCAGCTAAATTCTGGGCCACCAATAATGAAGCTAGCCAAGTAGGAATTGAGACCAGAGACCAAAAGTAATGACCATCTGAAAGTATTTTTCTTGAATGTGCCTTAAAACTACATTCAAGAACCAATGATCAAGTTTTTTTTTTAATTCTCCGAATAGAATATTTATGTATCCTTTCCAAGAGATTAATTTGAATACTTTTAAACCACCTGTACTTTAAATTCTGGTGTAAAGATTCATGATTTAGTTTGGCTTGGGTTTAAATGTGGCATTGGCACCACCAGTGTCAAACTGCTGGCAAACATGGCCATAAGTTAGCCAAGCAAAATATGCCCTTCAATTCAATTAATATTTATTCAGCTATCATTATATTCTTAATAGATTTGCTTTTTATCTCCTATAGCAATGGAGAAGTCCTGATCTCTAGGAAATTAAAATTTCTTGAAAAAAGACATAAACCCATTAAACAAATGCAGAACAACAGAGAATAATGAAGTATTAAGTAATGAAACTAAGGTGAATGCAGTCATCTACCACAGAAGAAGGCACAAGAGAAAAGGTTACACTACACTGGGCACCAAAATAACTGAAGTCCTATGATTTAATACAGGCAACAAATACACAAAAGGCAGGATATTTAACAGTCACTTGAACAATTAGATACAGAGAATAAATTAAAGTATGAGTTTTTCAGCATCACAGTGTGTGGATCAAGATAGGTGCTGAGTAAAAAAAAGAAGGTAACTGGGGAAACTTTCCCCAGGAAAATGGATAATTCTATCTCTGAGGCAAGATATGGGTAAAATCAACCTAGACTATCTTGTTGAGCCAAAAAGCAATGAGGATATCAAAGGCCAATGGGGTTGTATCAAAAGGACACAGGAACCGGCTTGAAGGGGTTCCCAGTGGCCAAAGATGAGACATGGTGAGATCAGAGGGGAATAGACTGCAATTTATTAAAATATACCTAATATATAAAAAGTCATGAGCTCATAATGATATTTAGAAAAGAGAAAATTCACTGGACACCTATGTAGGTTGCTAAGGTATGAAATCATTACTCTGAAAACTGACACAATTATTTTCCCTTTATTTATTCTGCTTTTATGATATGGAACATGTTTCAAGTTAACCAAACAGCTCTGGTGTACAAGAATTTCTGTTAACATCCATTAATAAATGCAGAGGTAATGACATGATTAGAAAATGATCATTTAGCAACTCCTAATAAAATAACTAGATCAGGTAACAATCATCATGGTTTTAGCATCCCACAGGCAAGACTGACAGGAAACTAAAGAAGATAATACTGTCACTACCTGAAACTAACAATCAATATTAGCATCACTAAAAGTACAACGATCAAATATTATGTGCCTTTTCATTTAATGATATAGGAAATAGTGCCACCTGTGAAATATTTGTGCAAAAAAAAAATCCCTGAGTGTAAACAAGGCTTTGATCTAACTTCTAGTCTACAAGGATCGTAGAGGAACAAATTAAACAAACCCATGCATACTACAGGACAACTGACCAGGTTTCTTCTACAAGACAAAGGCATGAAACAAAAAGGGGACGGAGAACACCTGTTTTTGGTTAGGAGAACTATACAAAACCATATACAGTGAGTGGGCCAATTTTAGATCTGGATCAAATTAACTGTAAAAATACATAAAGAATGTTTTAGACAATTAGAGAAATTTGAATATGGACTGGGTATTAGATGATATTAAGGAATTGTTAATCATGATAGATGTGATAATATATCATGGTTACTTAAGAAAAAATACATTTTTAATTTTATTTAAGATACATATTGTAATATTTAGGGATGAAATGACAGGATATATCAAAATTTGGTTAAAATATTCCAGCAAAAACGAAGAGTATAAATTATTTTTTAAAGTATGGCAAAAAGTTGCTAAAACTGGGGGATGGGCACACATTGGGTCACTGTACTCTATATTTTTGAGTAGAGATGGTATATTTGGAAGTTTGCCAAAAAATTTTAAAAGCATTTTAAACAAAATGAATTCCGAACTAAAAAGAAAAAGTCGATAATAAATGTAGAGTTTCCAGTATTGCAGAAAATAGAAAGTTTGAATTAAGGTAGAATAGGTATCTTTTTATTCAGGATCACTATAAGGAAATAAGTAGACATATTTTTTAATGTTAGAGATTTACTACTGAAAGTTCCTGTAGTCTACGAAGACAACATAATTTGGAATTCAGAAATACAATTTTGGTAGAATTACCCAGGTATGTAACTTGGTTGATATTCTTTGACTGGAATATGATGAACTTCCAATAAGTGACCTAATAATTTGCCATAAAAGAAACACTAAGAAAAGAGGTGTACAAGTATCAATTTTGATTAACGTGTGTGGATATTCCTAAATTTTAAAAAAAAAAAAAACTATAGTGCTAACAATGACTTTTTAAGCTGTCTTATTTATCTTTTTAAAAATATTTATTTTTTAATTTATTTATTTTTATTATAGTGACATTGGTTAACGAAATCCAGTAAGTTTCAGATTTACAGTTAAGCAGTAAGGCATATGTATGTATACACACACACATACATATTTATATATTGCACTGTGTTTATTTATCTTTCTATCTAACAATAATAACTACTGTGATTATTTCAAACTGAACTATGAGGTCAACAAAGATCACTGGTCATGTTTTTAGTGTTTTAATGTGAATGTCTTATCAAGTAGTTCACAGCTTTAAATCTAAATGTTCAAACTGTCATAAAAGATGTGACTTTGAGTAAAATAAAAATTACTGAATGTCCATCCTATCTAATGAACTTTTCTGTGTAATCTAATATGACCTTGGAATAAGCCGCTATCATGTCTCAATTAGATGATAGCAACAGCTTCCCAGGTGCTCTCTCTGCTTCCCCCTTAGAGCAACCAGAGTGATAAAAGTTATATTTTAGGAGAGACCGGTCAAAATGGCATAGATGAAAGAGGCTTTGTTTATCCTCTCTTGTGACCATATCAAACTTGTGACAGAAACATGGAGCAAACAGCAAGCAGAGTAGCCTGGAGTCTAGATAAACAGAAGCCCTACAACTAGGGAGAGAAATAAGAATTTGCCCTGTAACAGGTAGGAGGTAGGAAGGGACGAAGACGTAAGGCAGCTGGTCCGAGTGGCTGAGTGGTACAGAGGCTACAGCAGCAGCAGCCGGCACTGTGGGCATTCCTCCTAAAGTGGCCATTTCTATGACCGGACTTCCCTACTGACGGACCTGATTACTCTAAGCACCAGTGCTGGGTCAGCTGCTTGGGGAGCACTAGGGAAGTAAAGGGGAACACTGAGTTGTTGGATTCAGGACCGAAGGCGAAGCTTTCCCCGGGCAGAAGTGCTGGTGGTATCTATTGCTCCTCTGTTGAGCCGCCTCCCTCCCAGTGTGCTGACGCAGCACCACCATAGCTGAGACATCATCAAACTGGAAAACAGAGGTTGCTCTGCCCAGAGGATCCCTTGAAACTTCACCTCTCCTAACTCGCAGCTCTACCCAAGCCACATCCAGGTGTGTTCTTGGCGATTCCTGTGCCTCCTCCTGAGGAGAGTCTGGACTCACACTGGTGGCAGCTGGCCTTGGTTTCTGGTGTGGCCTCTTGAGGCAACTCTAAGCACAGCATCTCTGGACTGCTTGCTGAATCTTAACAGGTGGCCCCAGAGGGGCACAGGCGGGGGCTTAACTTGGCCTGCAGCTGAACCCCTCTCGGGACTATGCCACTCGATATCGACTCAGGAGCTTTGCTTAGTACACAGATACACAGAAAGGCAGCCACAATGGAAAGACAAAGAAGTAGAAACCATATGAGAGAACAGAAGAGAGATCCAGGAATAATGGAGTCAAGCAATCTTAACAGATGCAGAGTTCAAGACACTGGTTATAAAGGTGCTCAATGAACTTAGGGGAAGGGTAGATAACTCAGTGAGAACTTTAACAAAGAGATAAAAAACATAAAAATGGAAATGGAAATTATAAAAGGGAACCAGTCAGAAATGAAGAACACATTATCTGAGATGGGAAATATATTAAGTGGAATAAACAAAGTGAATAAGGAAGAGGATCAAATGACCTATATAGAAGATGGGAAAACCAAGGGCACTCAATCAGAATGGCAAGAAAAAAGAAGCCAAGACTATAATAATAATTTAAGGAGCCTATTGGACACTATTAAATGTAAACACATACACGTCAAAGGGGTACTGGGGGAAAAAAAAAACCAAGACGTTGAAGAACTAATGATGTAAAACTTCCCTAACCTTGTGAAGGAAATAGACATACAACCCCAGGAAGCTCAGAGTCCCAAAAAAAGATGAACCAAAGAGGCCCACACAAAGACACATTATAATTAAAATACCAAACGTTAAATACAAAGAGAGAATCTTAAAAGCAGCAAGAAAAATCAGTTACTTACCTACAAGGGAGCAACCATAAGACTGGTAGCTGATTTCTCAAAAGAAACTATGCAGGACAGAAGAGTTTGGCACAAAATATTCAACATGATGAAAACTCAGGATCTACAACCAAGAATACTTTACCTAGCAAAGCTATCATTTTGAGTCGAAAGACAGATAAAGAGCTTCCCAGACAAAAATAAGCTGAAGGAATTTATGATTGTCAAGCCAGTATTACAGGAAATGTTGGAGGGACTTCTTTGAGAGGAAAAAATCATGCATTAAAAACAGGAATAAAGAATGGTAATAACTACATTCCTATCAACAAGTACCTCAAATGGAAAAGAATTAAGTGCTCCAATCAAAAGATAGGGTGGCTGAATAGATAAAAAACCAGGACTCCTAAATATGCTGCCTACAAGAGACTCACTTCAGATTAAAAGACACACACAGACTAAAAGGAAGTGGGTGGAAAAAGATATTGCCTTGATGGACCTAGATGGTGTTGCGCTAAAAGAAATGGGTCAGATAAAGACAAATATCACATGATTTCTCATCCATGTGGAATCTAAAGAATAAAATCAACAACAACAACAAAAGCTGAAATAAACTCATAGATACAGACAATATTTAGAGGGATACTAGATAGGAGGGGAGTTGGGGGGACAAAAAAGGCAAAGGGATTAAGAGGTACAAATGGATAGTTGTAGAATAGACATGGAGATGTAGAGTGTAGCATGGGGAAGATGGTTAATAATGTTGAAATAAATATATTAGGGGGAAGGGGAGTACTAAATTTAGTGGGGTGATCATTTTGCGAGTTATTTGGATCTCTGAGCACTATGCTATACAACTGAAGCTAATATATTATTGCATGCCAACTATAATTGGAAAAAAAACTCATTGACTTGTATAATGTAAATACAAGCAACTAATTGTCTAATGTATTTCAATAAAGACGGAAAAAAAAACCTAAAACAAGTGAAAGAAAGGAAACAATATTAGAGCATACACCAGTGAATCTGAAAAGAGAAAAATCAATGAAACAAAAATCTGCTTCTTTGAAATTATTAACAAAACAATAAACCTCTATCCAGGCTGATGGGAGCGGGAGAGGACACAAATTTCCAATAGCAGGAACATAAGAGGGACATCATTACTTATCCCATAAACATCTCTATGCCCATAAATTTGATGACTTAAATGAAATGAAACAATTCTCTGAAAGACAAACTATAAACATTCACTCAAGAAGAAAAAGATATCCTGAAGATCCCTATAATAAACAAAGAAATAAAATTTATAGCTCAAATCTCCGGGCCCAGTTGGTTTAACTGGCGAATTCTGTCACACATTTAAGGAAGAAATGATACTAATTCACTATCTCTTCAAGATCACATAAGAGGAAGGACACTTCTCAACTCATTTTATGAGGCCAGCATTATACTAATATCAAGCCAGACAAAGATATTACAAGAAAAGTATAGACCAATATCCCTCATGAACAAAGATGTAAAAATCTTCAATAAAATATTAGCAAATTGAATCTGGAAATATATTAAAGGGATAATACATTTTAATGATGGGGGTTCATCTCAGAAATACAAGGCTGGTTTGACATTCGAAATCAACAGAAGTCATTCACCAGATTAAATGACTCAGTAGAAAACATGATCATCTCAATAAATGCAGAAAAAAGCATTAAAATAATTCAACATCCAAGAGTGAAAAAACCCAACAGCCTAGGAAGAGAATGAAACTCTCTTAGCCTAATAAAATGTATGTACGAAAAACCGACAAGTAACATCATTCTTAATGGTGAGACTGAACACTTTTACCCTGAGATTAGTAATAGGGCAAGGATGTCCTCTTCTCACTATTCTATAGAACACCATCATGGATGTCCTAACTAACATAATAATGCTCGAAATAAAAGGCATGTCAAAGGGACAGTGGAACCAATATAAATGATCTCCCAAAGGCTAAAACTGGAGCAATTTGATAGTACTAGATTATACTCCAAAGAATAAAATACATATCCATGAGTCCCTACTGATAGATATAAATACTTGAATAAATAAATGGGAGAGAAGGGATAAATCTTTCTTACAGAAGAATTCGAAATAATGTAAGAATTCCAAATAATGTGTGTAGATATTCCCCTCCCTAGGAGGTGGAGCTTAATTCTCCTCTCCTTGAATGTAGGCTGGTCTTAGTGACTCAACTTCTGAAGAACAGAGTGTAGAAAAGGAAAAACAAGAACTTTACAGGGTTTAGGAAACCTGGCCAGATACCAACTGAAACAAGTCACTAAGGTCAACATCACCAGTGATGTCATGTTGATATAATGCACCCTCTTCCCTAAAACCCATAATCACAGTCAAAACAAAGAAAACATCAGACAAGCCCAAATCAAAGGACAGTCTATAAAATAACTTACCAGTACTGTTCAAATGTTTCAAGGTTATGAAAAACAAGGAAAAACTAAGGAACTGTCACGGATTAGAAGAGATTAAGGAGACATGACAACTAAATGCAATGTGAGATCTTGGATTGAATTCTGGAACAGAAAAAGGATGTAAGTGGACAAACTGGTGAAATTTGAATAAATTTTAAGGCCAAATTAATAGTATTTTACTAATGTTAACTTCTTAGTTGACAAATGTGCCATGGTTATGTTAACATTGGGGGAAGCTGAGTAAAGGGTATATAGAAACTCTCTGTACTACCTTTGCAATTTTCCTACAAATCTAAAATTATTCTGATATAAAAAGTTTATTTAAAAAACAAATTAAAATGTCTGGTACTTCTCATCTCATTCAGACTAGAAGCCAAAGTCTCTACAAGGGCCTACAAGGCCCTATATTATCTGATTCCTTCTCCACTACTTCTCAGATCTTATCTATTGTGTTTGTTGAATAAATGAACGAATGACCCTCTAAAACAAAGAAACCTATGTCTGACAAATCATCAGAATCATATGGGGAATTTTTTAAAATGCAGATTCCAAAGGCAGGGAGAATGAAATTGTCATCCACTACAGTACAATAAAACGATAATAAAATAATTAAAAATAATAAAATATGTAGTAATGAATGTGGCTTTCAAATACTAAGATGATAAAATAGGAAAAAAACTAATGTCTCTAATTAGTCAATAGGGCTTTTCGAATGATGTGAAATTTTGGTATTTTTTAATAGTAATAGGAAAAACATAAATGAGAAAGAGAAGGCAATGTAAGACATGCTAGAGGCCAGAGTAAATCAAATCAGCATGTCAAGCAAATAACCACAAAAGTATACCAATCATCCAGAAGGTACCTTTGTTCAGAAGAGGAAGGAAGTCAGGTGCTTTTTCCCGAAAAACCCTTTGAGCATCCTCAGCTTTCATTGACACTTCCTTTGTCTGAACTAGGAAAAAGCCTTTACCAACCATCTGTGGAAAACAAAGTTTCATTTAAATTTTAAAATGACCCTAGATTAAAAAAACAATATTTTCCCAGTCTAGTATTTTCCTGCATAAAATGTAACAGCATGCTAATTTTTGTTTTAGTTACGACTCTAATTCAGGGTGTCTGCTCTAACAGGTTTTCACATATACAAGATTCTTTCTTCTGGATGGGTGGTTCTGGTTAAGAATTAGTACTACAATGCCTACTGTTAAGATTAAGGGTCAGATAAACGTAAATGATCTCTCAAAATTTAAAATATAATTTAAAAATTTTTTTGACTGAAACTAACAGATGGAAGGTTTAGTTGGGTAATACTACAAAATGTCCAATGAGAGGAGAATGGTTAAGTAAATTATGACACATCGACATGATAAAATACCATAGTTCATTAAATATAACAAATAATAAAATGGGAGAAAGCTTATATAATTTTAAAAAGCATGATATAAATTTATAGACTATAGCACAATAATGATAGATTACATTTATGGAGTACTTACTATGTACCAGGCAGTATTTTTTTGTACCAGGTAGTTTTATGTACTTTAAGTGTATAATACGTTTAACTCTCTCATGAGGTAGATACTATTATTACTATTGTGCCCTATTATTATTAGGGCACAAAATGGTTAAGAAACCTGCCCAAGGTCATATAACTATTACATAACAAAGCTGTGCTACAAACCCAAATAATCTGATCACAGACCTAATAAATTAAAAATTATTCCTAAAAACTATTCAAAGTACAGTACATTATGATTTTTAAACTTATTTCTACTCTTTATTTCTATAGTTTTCTGCAAAGAGTACATGTTAATTTTTAAAATAGTTATTAAAGTAGTTTTTAAAAATGCAGTCATTCAACCATTTAATTTTTAGCAAAGTCTATTGAGTTTTGAATAGAAAAGTAACATATGCTCAATATAGTACATTTGAAAAACAAAAAATAGAAACAGAAATATCAATCAAGGTGCTACCATACAAAAATGCCACTGCCATATAGGTATACACACTCCCTGTTACCACCCCCCGCAGTTTACTTTAGCCCCCATTACAGAAATAATACATGTTTATCGTAAAATCCATAGAACTACAAAAAAAGTATACCCTTCTTTTAATCTGCTTAAGAATAACCGTAACTGTTAACGTTTTAGTATATATAATTTTCCAGACTTATCTACTTAAAAAAATCAGACACGTAATCTATAAATTTTCACTTACTTGACTGTGAACATTTTCCAGCTATTCTATAAAATCAGTTTCAATGGCTGATAGTATTTCATCCTATGACTACATTATTCCATACCATTCCATCAAATTGGATTCAAACTCAAATTCTTTTTCATAGCCCTCAATGCTACCTCAGAAAAAAGAAACATACATAAAATCGTAGCAGAAAATTACATGGACATCACTGCCAGATGATGACTGCAAAGTTACTAAAATATCAGAAATCCTACATCTGTTTCTAATTTTCTAGACTGCTCGTTACCTCTCATTTTATAGTCAGACACATAAACTGACAAAAGATGATTAATTCAATATATTACCTAAAAACAATGAACTATGAAACTTTATTTGAATATTTCATTGCAGATATTTGCAGAGACTTTTTTTCATGAAAATTCTTCTACTTTTAAAGACTTGAAAATAGTGGTAACTACCCAACTTAAATTATGCAATACTATACTTTTAAACAATTCAAACTATGTTTAATCTATTCTGTGTATATCTGTGATATAGGTTAAGAGCCAGCAAGAAATCTGATTTTCAGGTGAGAAAACTAAGCCCCAGTAACTTCTTTTGACTCCCTATTGAATGTTTTCTGCTTTACCCAGCTTTTCTGGACTTCCTACTCTCTTAAGTTTTATACTTCCTATCTCAAAAAACCATTATGCATATTTAATTTATAGAAATAATGTGAAACAAAATTCTATAATACTTGTAGGGTTTAACAAAACCAGAATTAGCAATCGCAGTTTCATTCTAAGTTGTCCTAAGAAATTTGTGTTATAATACAAGAAAGACTCATTTTATTTTTTCCATCTCAGAATTAACTAGCTTCTACACATATTTTCCTAGGAACTTGAGCTTCATTTTAAAAAAAATATGTAATCTCTCTTCTTTTTATTCTATTTTCATTCCTTGTGATTTCAGAATTCAATAGGATAACTCTAGCCAAAAAGTCCCAGGGTTTTTCCTTCTAGGCTGAAGAGTAGTTTATCTGCTTTGACTCCATGCACTTTTGGTTACACTCCTGCTCCACCAGGCATTTATCAACTTCCTTTACCACTGAGGCAGCATAGTAGCTTCAAGCTTAAGGGTTAAGATGTGGCCTGCAAAGCCACACTGCCGGGATTTAAGTCATGGCTCTGCTGTTTACCAGCTGAATGACCTTTTGCAAGTTATTTACCCTCTCTGTGGCTCATTTCCCTTATCTGTAAAAAGAAATAATGACATCTATTTCATAGGTTGTTCTGAATTGAGTTAATTCATTTAAATCCCTTACCATAGTACTTGGTATAAACACTATATAAATGTTAGAAAAAAGCTTATTGAATTGTACTATATATAAATGCAGGCAACTAGTTGTCTGTTATATTTCAATAAAGATGAAAAAATGTTAGCTATTATTATTATATTTTTATTTGTTTTAAATTATTTTGTATTCCAGAAGGACATCTAAAGAACCTCACTCTTCCTGGTTATACTGCTTTTAAGGGTACACAACAATCCCATTTTACACATTAGATACCAAAGGTTAAAAGGTTAAGAATGTCTGATGACTCATGAAGAAAGAGTGTTTGTTTTGATGGCTTTTTTCTTTAAACATGCTGTATATTCTTTATGTCCACTGTTCATTACCTACCAAAAGGAGTTAAACCTGAATAATTACATCTTTTGAAATCTGTATGTTGAGTTTTAAAAAATCAGCATATAATGAAAATATTTTCCTCTCAGATGTTAGATTAATGTGTTATTAGATAGCTCCAAGGCTAGAAACATTTTTTCTATATCTTACCAGATTCATATGATACTTTCATCAGATTGGTATAATCAAAAACGAAAATATCAAAGTCTTAAAATTATACTTCGGCTTCTGTTGTTTTGAAAACTAGACCTCAGATATACTTTGTAGATTTCAGACATGGGTTTTCTACATTGTAGTATGTAAAGCTACAGAGAGATAGTTATTTTTAGTTTTTTTCCCCCCTAAAATTGTTCCTTTTGACAGAACTGTTACGACTTTTAAAAATTCCTTTAAAAAATAGACTTGCTGAGTTTTCCATTCACTTCTCTATTTCTAGAAGCTTGATTTTCAAATACAAATAGGCTCTTCCTGAAGAACATCTGATTAATGGATAACCAATACATCATATTGTTGCCTCCCTACTGGAGCACCCATCAACACAGGTTCCCATAACCTCTACATCCCATTATTTTTCAAGTGGATGCTGCTACCCAAAAAATCCTTGTCTACTCAGAAACTCACCTGCTCATGAGCTCACAACCTCCACTATCCCAGCTCCCACCTCATTCTTCTCCACCAACCTCCCCTTCATGGCAATAGAGCAAAGGACAATAAAAAAAGGTAATGTGGAGGTTGCTTTCACAGTCACCAGGGTCCAAAAGTTGTCTTTCCTAAAACTCCAAATAAATTTCCCTACTAAATAATTATAAAAGGTCATGCTTTACTATTCAGTACTACTTTTGTGAGCTTCTGTGGAAGTCATTTATTATAAAGAAGTTCTTTGAGGGCAGAGAATTTTATCAATGTATCTCCACCCCCAGCACATGCTATATTTCAACAGCTCTAAGTTGCCATTAATTGTATGATGCATTTCAGATAGCAAAAATATGCAAAAACAAATTTGCATCCTATAATTGAAATGGAGTAACTTGCACATAATAAGTGCCTAATAAATGCATACTGAATTGAATTATATTTTAATAAGCTTCTTTGGGAAAGTATTTTGAGGCCTAAGAAACCAGCTTACAGATAAATCTGTAGGGGACAGAGGACTATAACTTAAGGACTGCCTATATTTCCAATAGCCAATTTGAAAAAAATGGAAGTTCTCTGGAAAGTGGTGTGTTTCTATTTAGGTATATGTCTGTATCTCTTCTCTCTCTCCTTACCTCATCAATTAGTTTCCTGGCATTTGCAATAGTATAATCACCAGCAAATAATACCACTAAGCATGATTCATCACTGCTCTTCTGTCTCTGACCCCGGGATATGGGTACGATACTTCTGTTGGCTTCTGTGGAAACACGGACAGCTTTGAGCTCTTCGGTAGTAGGTAGAGGAACATGGTCCTGAACTACAGCATCTTCTGGAAGAAGGCTCCAGTTGAGTTCTCCTGACACAGGTGTAAAGTCATGGATATTACTCCAGGTATTATTGAAGATACTTAACCCTGCATCTTTGAACTGGAAAGCCAATTCAGGGTAGTACCATTGAAAACAGCCGAACTTGATATTTGTGGAAGACTCAATAATGGGTTGAGTAGCACAGCACAAAAAGACTTCCAGCTTTCTACAGTCACGCACACGAAACTGTTGGCAGGCTAGTGCACACTTGCAATCTCTGCAATTCCGGAAAAACACGCTGCCTTTCACGGGTCCCAGAAAAATGATGCAGTTAGTGCAGTCGTCAATAGTAACTGTAGCAGAGTGATCAAAAATATAGATGTTACAGTTCTCACAGTCTTGAATGAGAAACTGTTGTCCTGCCACCTTCCCAGGTAAGCGACCTACTGTTTCATCTTTCAGCCCACTGAATGTATAGTCTTTTGGATCAACCTGCAGGGACAAAACACAGAGCTTTAGTGTTATTAACAGTATTTAACAAATACTGATTGTTGAGTGCCATGCAGAATTCTTAGTGCTAAAATAATACGTTCCTACTTTGACTTTGCAACATAGTAAGAAAATGAACGGGACAAATTTTTTCCCAATAAATAAAAGGCAAGGGGGGGAAAAGGTAGAGGAAACTGTTATAGATAAGGAAAGACTCAAGGACATATCAACCAATGTGTGGACATTGTTTAGATCCTGTTTCAACATACCAACTGTAAAAACACTTTTTTGAAACAATTGAGAAAATTCTCACACAGACACACAGTATACTAGATAATATTAAGGAATATTTCAGCTCTGACTCTTTTTCTTTTTCTGATGCTTCACTTTAAAACTTGTGCTTCTTTAAAAACTTCTGAAATTGGAAATACACCCAGATTGAAATACATTTATTTATCCTTCCATAAATTGATGAATGGGTCTTAGTTTATAAATCCTGACTGATTTCTGCAATATGCTCCAGAAAATGGAAAAACCTTAAGGTACAAGAATCATGAGATGTCAGAACTGGCATGTACAAATTTGATTCAAACATTTATTGAGCTATTCATACAATGTAATTTTTCAAATTTCACCATTTCCATACTTAGATAGTGTAAACTAAAGCTAACATAAGTTTTTAAAACCATATGCCTGGAATCTATTAGATTATTTTTTAAATTTTAACTGACCTATCAAAATATAGTCACTAAAAGGCCATTTTGATTTTTCCAAGTTACTTTTGAATCTACTTATACTGTTTTACCTCATGCAAAACTATTCATGCAGCAGAAACAGGCTCCCATAGATACAGTATGTAAAAATTCAATAATTTAATCATCTGAATCATCAGCAAACTAGCTTAATATGACTTATTCAATATAGCATGATAAATGTACTTATCTAGTTTTATATAACGTATTAGAAGGAGTACTGGTCTGCAGCATGAGGCAACAAAAGAGGCACTTGTTTTTTAGTCTTATTTTGTCACTTATGAGCAACATGATCTTGAAAAAGGCACTTTAACTTTCTGGATCTTCAGTCATTCAGCCATTTGAACACCCAATATGAGCCAGACATTATTTTAGGCACTAAAATGAACATGACCAACTTTTTCCATAAAAGAAGTAAAACACAAATGTAAACATGATTTAAAAATGACCTGGCTATATAATGAGAAATGTTCCGAATATTCTGGAAATACATAGGAGGGACATTTGGGGCAGGGGAGGCAGGGGAGGTAGGAGAGTAAGACTTCCTGTACAAAGTGAGAATGAATAAGCTGGAGTTCACCAGGTAAAATGGGTGGGAGCAGAGGATCCTCCCTTCCCATGCCAGATGAAAGTGATACTGGAATGGAAGCAGATAAAGCTAGAGAAGTAGGCAGGGGCTCTATTATAAAGCTTAGAAGTTATCTATGGGCAATAGGCTACTACAAAAGGATTATTCTGGTAAGAATAAGGAAAAGTAGAACATGGATCTCAGAGGGTGTTGCAGTCATCTTATTTATTAGGGAAGAGGAAGATGGGTTTAAGGCTGAAGGATGTGTCAAAAATGATTCCTAGTTCTCTAGTCCAGTGTTTTCCAACACAATCCACACTAGTACAATCTTCAGTACAGCCCAATACACATAATTATGAGTATCTGTGCATGCACACATACCAAGGAATTAAAATTTCACAAAATAATACATATCCTTATTTTGTATTAAGGCCCCTGTTATTTTCTATTACCCTACCTACAGGTTTGAAAAAACAAAACACAGAAAACAAAAAAAAAAGGAAATGCTGGAGGCAACACAGGTTTAATGTGAGAAGAGGTGTTCCAGCAATTTCTAGGATTTTACAGGTGATTTTATATATATATATATATATATATATATATATATATATATACACACACACACACACACACACACACACACACACACACACACACACACACACATACACAGTGTTCCATTTTGGTCTCTACCAAGATACTGAACTAGCATAGTTTCTGGCTTCCCACTGCCCAAGATCAACCCCAAAGGGACCAAGTAAGAAAAGTACCAAGAAAAGGGGAAACTATGAGAAATCCCTATGGTGGAACATGGGAGGGTAAAATAGAAAAGGAACTGCTGCAGTTTCTGCTTTTGCTTCTCCTGTCCCAAATATTGAGACAATAGTGCATCCTCCACACCATCTGGTCCAAACTTCCTTCAGAGTAAGTTCAGGGCAGAGCAGAAATGCTGTGATGCTGAAGAGCTGAGAATAAACAGGTAGGAACTAACTTTGACAGTCCTTCAGAACCTCTGCAAACTCTGATAATTGGTGAATTAAAATCTAAGGTGTATCTTCTAATGCTCTTTCTCTCAAATATTCATTGGTCAAGTAGACTGAAAAAATAAAATCGACAAGAATATAGAGGACCCGAACCACACAATGAATAAATTAGAGTTCTACATCTAACAAGTAGAGTATACTCACATTTTTTCTTAAGCATACATTAAAAGTTTTTTTTAAAATCACATACTAGATCATAAAAAAGCCTCAACAAATTTTAAATAATAGATAACTTACAGGCCATGATACAGGATCAACGTGCAATTAAGTTAGAAGTTAATAACAAAAGATATATTAAAAAATCCTTGCCTTCTTGAAGATTTAAAAAACACACTGCTAAATAACTCATGGGTTAAAGAAGAAATTATAATCAAAATCTAAAAATACTTAGAATTAAATGTTAAGATACCACATATCGGATGAAATAAAAATGGTGCTTTGAAGATCTATAACCGTAAATAGCTACAATAAAAACTCTCAAAATTAATGGGTTAAATGTCCATCTTAGGAATTATTATACAATAAACAATAAACTGACAGAAAGTAGAAGGAAAAAAGATGAAAATAATCACAGTTATTAATGATTTAGAAATCAAATATACGATAGAAAACATCAGCAAACCCCTAAATAGCTTTTTGGCAAACTTCTGGCAAGAGTGATCAAGAAAAGAACAAAAACATACAAACAGTAGAAATGAAAAGAGAAATATAACTAGAAAGTAGAAGTTAAAAAAAAGAATAACAACTATATATCAACAATTTAAAAATAAAATGAACAAATCTCAAAAATAACTTATCAAGAAGTTAAAAGCATAAATAAAAAGCTTCTGTAAATATGCTTGCCATACAGACCGAAGGGCAGGGTGACCTTGAAATTAACTAAAGACTTATCCTCCCTTTTGTTTGTTCTATCTAGATAACAGAGGTATTGCCTGAGTTCCTGTCTGAAAATCTCCAGCTTTGTAACTCTTTGTAACTGCTTGTAACCCATAGCAACTCCCGTACTTTGTAACTGCCTGAGGACAAATTAACCAATTGGCTCATGCCAACTGGCCAAAATGTAACTGCATGGATAAGCCCTATAAAAGCAAGTTTGCATCTGAGTTCGGGGCCCAGATCTTAAGAGTGCTAGCTCTTCTGAGACTGATGGCATAATAAACCTGAGTTCTCCAACTCTCTGAGAGGAGCTTGATTTCTTGCCGGTCTGATTTTTGCAACATTTCTGCAACTTCTGCAATGATATCGACTTATGTTTTCGTCTTAACTCCTATCACCCTCCTGTGGGAACTTTATCTTCAGTAGATCTGAAGCACTTGCTGTGACTTGTCTATGCCCTCTGTTTTTCCAATGTCCAGAAGGTCCTCTCCTAGTTCTACTTGCCTACCTGTCCAACTTTTTCTGTGAAGCTTTCCCGTTCCCTCAACCAGAAGCCTGCTCTCTTTTTCTGAGCACCTACATTACATTAAATACAAGTCTATGTCCCCTACTGTATTGTAAGCTTTGGGCTAGAATCCTGTAACCAATCTTTTTAACACTGAAACATTTCCTCCAAAACTACTTCCTACCCACCTTTATTTTTCCTCCAAAACACTTAGCTTCCTTTTAACACACTATATATGAATTATATTTATTGTCTGTCTTCCCCTTGCCCTCAATTAGATTATGTTTTGTTCACCCCTATTTCTCCCTGTACCTAGAACAGTCCCTGGCACCACAGAGGCACTCCATACATCCTTGTTGAATCCATTTTAACTATTTAATCTTCATTATCTCAGAGTATAACCTGAGGTAGGTGATCTCCAGCTGTCTCTTAAAGTAAACAAATGTGAAAGGTAACTGAGTTTGATAATCACACACTTCTCCACACCCCATTCTCCATTCCATCCCCAAAGAAGACTTTGATATTGATCAATAACCACATGGTATTCTTAGTGAACATTCAGTTCACTGTTCAAGTTGGCTGACTTCTGAGTAGTAAGGTAAAATAATTATAAACAAAGCCATGCAGAGGCACTCCTTTCTAATGCCAATCCTGGGTCTCTCCTGTTTACATTCTCTTCTCTCCCATACCTGCAGTAAAAGGAAGCTGAGAGTACCTTCCAGGTGAAAGAGTCAGTGCAAGGGGGTGGGAATGTGGACATGGAGTACACTATGGGATCTTGATCTAGCCCAGGTCTTAAAGTGGAAAAAGGAACATGCAAGGGTGGTTTAAGTCAGTCCTGATTTAAGCCTGATTTAAGCCTTAAGGGTAAAAAACATTCTCTGGTCTTCCTCAGCTTGTCTTCTTGGTACCAATCTACCTCCCACAGTGGGAGTAAGAAGATCAAGATTGCCACCAATAGGTGTAAAGAAAAGGAGGCAAGGAGTTGTTGTGTCTCTACTAAGGCCTCAAACTCAATGGGCAAGAGGAATCTTTAACATTCAGTTTATCATTTATTTCACTGTACCAGAAACTCCTTAAAACTTTTATGTAAAATTTTGTGTGTATTTTCCTGGGGAGTTGATTTAGAGTTTAAGATTCTGGCCAAATTATCCTTGCCTAAGACACAGATAACAAGTCCGAACATTTTCAAGCATATTTATGAGAATTAAGTAGGTAAAAAACCAATGTTTGGATAAAAATAAAAATAACAGTTAATATCCATTATTTAAAGGAACTTAGCTATTTATTTTTTTGCATGGGAAATTATATGTATTATAAGATGTATAGTATTTAACAGAAATTTCAACTATATTATATTATAGTTAGTACTGTATCAGTAGTTGTTTAGACTTGTTGCAAATGCAGAAATGTATGAACTTCAAAATTACTGAGCTGCTGACTTAGTCTGCTTGGGCTGTGCTATGGACTGAAACTTTGTGTTCTCTCAAAATTCATATGTTGAAGTCCTAAACCCCCAATGTAGTGATATTTGGAGGTGGGGCCTTTTGGAGGTAATTAAGTTCGGATGAGGGCATGAGGGTGGGGGCCTCATAATGAAGGGAAGAGGAAGAGGAGGAGAAAGAGGAAGAAGAGGAAAAAAGGAGGGAAAGGAGATCTCTCTTTCTCCACCTCCTTCCCTCCATCCCTTCCCCCTCCCCTTCCTTCTCTTCCTCTCCTTTCCTATCTATGCACAAGCACCCAGGATAGTCCATATAAGCACACAGCAAGAAGGTGACTGACTACAGGAAATGGACATTCACCAATGAGAACTGCAGAACTCTTAGCACATTGCAACACCATCCAAAGCCCTGCACTGAGACTTGACCAAACTCTAGCATGGCTTCTATCAACACAAAATCGTGTCCCTAGGATGACTCCAGCCCTCCCCTCCTGTCCCCCATTAAAATGCCTGCCTGAGAAAGCTCAATCCTGTCAGGGAGATTTGCTACTGGTCTAGCCAACACCTGATAATCGGTCCTGATAGCCCTTTTTCAGAGCATTTACTAAAAAGGGCTTACAATTGTGAATATGTATGTCTTGCAACTCAGAAATATCTTTCTCAAGGACCTGAGAGCCATTCCTTTGAAATATAATTATCAGGAAGAATACGGCCTCTGTCTACTAGTCTCTGTGGGAAGATAGAATCCTAATTTTGATAACGGCCAGTTAACAAACATACCTGGCCTAATCACATTTACATTGACCAACTCTTTTAATTTTCACTTCGTAATTTTCCCTGACTTTACTGAGGCCCTGCTTTCTTCCCACCCCCATTCTCCCTTTAAGTCACCCAAATTGGAACAGAGCTCAGCTTTTTCCCCTATTGTCAGTAGTTACTGAATAAAATATGTTTTCAGCGCTTTAACTAATGTCCAGCTGTATTTATCTTTGATACCAGACACTTGATCTACTGGAACTCAATCCTGGACTCCAGAATTATGAGAAACAAATTTCTGTTGTTTAAGCCATCCAATGTATGATCAGGTCCCCATCTTTATGACCTCATTTAACTTTAATTACTTCTTTAGAGGCCCCATCTCCAAATACAGCCACAATGGGAGTTAGGACTTCAACATATGAATTGGGAGGGTGAGGAGACACAAACATTCAGTCCATAACATCTGCCGATGCTAAAGGAGTTCAATGTAATTTACTCTTAGTATTTCCTCTGGACACCTCAGTTCGTAGGGGAGAAAATCCTATAGGTAAAGGTCCTATAGTTAAAGAGTTCTACAATATGAAATTATCTGGACTGTCAATATGGTCTACAAAGAAGAAACTTGGGATTTATGTTGCTGTACTTTCTCAACAATTCCTTCAAGTTCTTCAAAAACAAAAATAATAAATAATCTGAAGCTTAGTTTCATTATTTTACAAAAGTTACTAGTTCTCGAATAAAGTGCCTAAAATCACAAACATGGAAAGCTCATATGATAAACTACTTTTTTACAAGAGCCACTTATTAAGTGAGCTTAGTTTAGGCTGTATTTCTTACTACAATCCATAAAAGATAGTGGATATACTTTGAAATCAAAGAAACATTTTAAGAGTTGGAATTCACTTGATACAGCTACTAAACTAAGTTAAGCATTATTTTCCCAACAGAAAGAATCTTATTCTTTTACTAATCAGTGATGCAAATTTTTCATTAAAATTCATATCCATGGTTAAACTTCCATAATGATAATCCGAGATGAAATAATGGAATTTGTTAATTTTAATGGAAATCCAGTCTGGGTAGTAGTCCAAAATAAGACTCAGGAGTATAAGCAGCATTATATAGGTACCAGCCACCATTCTAAGTGCTTAATAATCATTCACTCAATCCCCATAAAAACTCTTATGAGCATTGTGTACTATATAATTATCTGCTTTATAGATGAGAAAATTGAGGCCCCAGAGGCTAAATAACTTGCCCAAGATCACACAGTAAGTGCTTGAGCTCAGTCTCAGACTAAGGCAGTGGCAGTCTGGCAACTTAGTACACACCCTTATTCAAATAGAAACCAATGTTTACTAGGCACGAAAATTAGTGAAACGTAATGGAGAGTTCAAAAATAGACATATATATATATATTGACAAAGGTGCAAAGGCAATTCAATAAAGGACAGTCTTTTCAACAAATGGTGGTGGAACAATTGGACATCTACATGGAAAAAAAATACAAAAAGAATCTCCCATACTTTGCATCATATATAACAATTAATTCAAAATGGATCATAGGACCTACATATAAAACCAAAAACTCTAAAATGTCTAGAAGAAAACAGGAGAAAATTTTTGTAATCTTGGTTAGGCAAAGATTTCCTAGATGTGAAACCAAATATGCAATCCAAAAAAGAAAAAAATTGAAAATTGGACTTTCATCAAAACTGATAACTTATGTTCTTCAAAAAACACTGTTAAGAGAAGACACGTCATTAATTGGGGGAAAAATTTGAAAACACACATATGACAAGGGATTTGTATTTAGGATATATAAAGAACTCTTAAAACTCAACAATAAGAAAACAAATGACCCAGTAAAAAATGGTAAAAGTGCTTTGATAAACACTTCACCAAAATAAAAATATACAGATGGCAAAGAAGTACATGAAAAAATGCTCAACATCACTATTCATTGGGAAATGCAAAATAAACCACAAATGCAATACCACTACAGGCCTATTAGAATGGCTAATTTTTTTTTAAACTGACCATATCAAGTGCTGGTGAGGATGCAGAGCAACTTGATCACTCATACATTGCTGATGGGAATGAAAAATGGTATAGTGGAAAATTATTGGAAAATAATTTGGCAGTTTCTTATAAAGTTTAATATAAAATTTCCATATGACTCAGCAATCCCACTTCTAGGTATTCACCAACTGAAATAAAACTTATGTTCACTCATAAACCTGTATGCAAATGTTTATGGTAGCTTTATTCATTATTACCAAAATTACAAACAATCCAAATGTCCTTCAATTGGTGAACAGATAAACAAACATGGTACCATCCTATATTGGAATACTACTCAGCAATAAAAGGAATTCCTGATATATGCAACGACATGAATGAATCTTAAATGTATCATGCTAAGTGAAAGAAGCCAGACTCAAAAGGCTATACACCATATGATTTCATTTATATGACATTCTCAAAAAGACAAAACTATAGGGATAAAAAAACTGATCAGAGGCTGGGGGCAGGGCAGATTATAAAGGAGCATGATGAAATTTGGGTGGGGGGATGATGGAACTTTTCTATATCTTGATTGTGGTGGTAGTTACATGGCTGTATTTGTCAAAACTCAAAGAACTGTATACTTAAAAGGGTAAATTTTATTGTATGTAAATTATACTTCAATTAAAATAAATTACTTAAAATGTAAACATTGTTAAGTCAGTTTCAGAGCTACATAGCTATGTAGCTGAAAGGTTATTTCACAAATGAAAATGGCAGTGCCATATAATTATAGAATTAACATCTAATCTAATCTTAATCTAATTTTACATCTCATCACATTCCCTTTGTTCACCCAGGTTTGCCTGAATTCTTCTAGCAATGCTTACCTCCTCCTCTATCCTCGCCACCTCTGAGATGCTCAAAGAATTAGAGAACCAGAAGGGATCTTAGGAAACTGAGGGTATGGGGAAGCTAAAGGACTTTATTGGTGAGGTGTAATAGAGTGCAGAGTACCTCAGTCCCACACACTTTCCACTCCCTGTGCTTTTTCCCTTTATCAAAACTTTATGAGTGAAGAAGCTGGAACACTCTTATACTACTAGAAATGTAAAATGGTGCAGACACTTTGAAAAACAGTTTGGCAGATCCTCGAAAAGTCAAACATGGAGTTATTATATGATCCAGGAATTCCACTCTTAGATATATACCCAAGAGAAATGAAAACATATGTCTACACAAAAACTTGTACATAAATATCCTTAGCAGCATTATTTGTCATGGTCAAAAAGTAGAAACAACCTGAATGTACATCAACTGATGAATAGATAAATAAATAAAATGGATAGAATTTATTTATATATAAAATATGTATTCTATGGAATGTTATTCAGCAATAAAAAGGAATAAAGTACTGAAACATGCTACGATATGGATGAATCTCAAAAACATGCTAAGTGAAAGAAGCTGGTCACAAAAGACCACATAGTGTATTATTCCATTGATAAATGTTCAAAACAATCAAATCTATAGTAATAGAAAGTAAAAGTGTGTTTCCAGGGACTGGGGAGAGGGAGAGTGAGTATGGGTTTCTTCTGTGGGGGATGAAAATGTTCTAAAATTAGATCATAGTGATACTAACATAACCCTCTGAACTTATTAAAACTATTGAATTGTATACTTTAAATGGGTGAATTGTATAGTATATGAATTGTATCTCAAAGTTATTTTTTAAATGAATAAAGAACTATTTATTTCCTTAAAAAACAACTTTACATAAAGGATTTAAAACATGTTGACAAATTCTTTGATACTTCTCCTATCAAGAGGTCCCCTCCCTTTGGATGTGGGTAGACATTGTGATTGCCTCAACCTACAGAATGTGGCAAAAGTAACACTAGGTCACTTAAGAGGCTAGTTAGAAAAAGCTATGCAGCTTCTACCAGTCTCTGAGGAGACTTGTTCTTGGAACTCAGTCATCATGCTGTGCGCAAGCCTAGATGAAGAGGCCCCTGGCCCTCCGCCCCAGCTGAGCTCCCAGTGGAAAGCCAGCATCAACTTGACAGCCAGCTCTGTGATTAAGCCATACTGAAAGCAGATCCTCCAGCCCCAAGTCAAGCTGCCCCAGCTGATGATACATAGAGCAGAGAGCCAACCCTGCCAAGCCCCACACAAACTGCAGAGCTATGAACAAAATAAGTACTTGCCATTATTCTAAGCCATTAAGTTTTGGGGTGTTTTGGTATGCAGCAATGGATAACTAGAATTTCGCACATACTTAAAAGGCTAAAAACAGCATCTAGGCCCCAACTCAATGCAGACACTTCTTTTTGTCTGAATGTTTTCACTAACATGGAGATCAGTTCCTCACAAAGTCACACTTCAATTGATGAACATTTCTGTGAATTATGATCTGCCTTATGTTAAGACTCGTTCTGCCCTGCCCAACCTCTGGTCCACGATCTACCCTCAGAGGTGACCATTACCATCTAACTCTCTTGCTCAGAACAGGCCTTTACCTTATTAAATAGTAGAAAAATCTTTAGCACTGTCCCATTTTATCGCTGAGGAATCTGAAATGCACAAATTGGCTGCTTTATCCAAAGTTCCACAACAGGCACTACATAAAATGCAGTTACTTTAATCTCTGGTATAAGGCTTTTGTTCAGTGTTGTTTCTATCAAATATGAGACAAATGTAATGGATACAAGATATGCTATCCTCAAAATTATAATTTTTATACTTACGCCATCATTTCTATCATCTAGAAGGGGTACTGGTATGACTATCTGAAAAATGAAAACTGCTTTTCTGTACCACTCATCTTCCCTTTGTTTTTATTTAAATATTTCCTGTTTCAACTCAAAAAAGCCAGTCAGCTCTTTTGAATAAATAAGGGCAGGGATAATTCTTATAATTTTGAATCTTCCTTGGTGTTTGAGTACATATTCATAGAATAATTTGCCTAGATATGGGAGGCAGCATACAGATAACAAGGATAAAAGCATTTATTTCCAAATGATTTAAACACAGATCTTACAATCCAAAAATATTTCTCATCATGTCAATGTCGTAATTGTACAGTAAGCTTTTTTCTTTTTCACAGTGGCAATAGAAAATGAATGTCTTACACTGTTGATTACAGTATATCAGTTGCCATGACAACACTTAGTCTCAAACATTCTTTCTAATTGAGACAATTTCTCCTAGCTTTAGTTCCCTAAGACTGACCCAATTACGCAACTCAAAATCCAAAACCCAGAGGGTACCTCTCAGTAAAGACACTCTGATTACAGAACTTAAGGAAAAATTAAACATGACTTTTCCAAGTTGTGAGGAAACTTTTCAGGCAACACATTTTGTTTTTATACCTAAAGTTTTACAAGCTGAATGCTAATTGTCCAATAAAACTTTAAAACTGTATATGCTATACTCCATGATCACATTATAGGAGCCTAAACTTTTAATACAAACCATTCTGTTAATATACATGCAACATATCTCATGTATGTTCTATGGGCTGTATTTGCATTCTATTCCTTTTAAGGTACAGTTAAAATCTGAGAGCAAGCAAGACCATGCTAACCTCAGTAAAAGCATCATTAGACTAATATAGAACATTTCTACACTAGCCAAAATTAGCCTCATGAGAAGGAACTAGAAAAAAATCATGTAAATCTTTAAAATCATATAAAATTTAGCAGGCTATCATAATGAGGCACCCTAGAGTGAATCTCAGTAATTCTAAAAAAAAAAAAAATTCCCAAAAGAAAAACCAGTGATGGAAAAAGTGTTATCTCCACTGTCTCAAAATATAAGCCAGTAATTCTTTCTCTAATAGTACAAAAGATTTTAAAACTGGGCTGTTTTCAGAATAAAATTCTCATTTAGAAAAATTTTGATTAGTTGAGTTGATCAAGATTTTAACTTTTATTATACACATATCCATAAGCATGAGCTTATTTCACATACCCTGTAACATCTCTTACATCTCTACAACTACAGTACCTTGTAGTGGTCTCAAAAAATGTTCCCTGCAAGCTCAAAACAATGTCTACAACTGAAAGTTTACTATATGCTCATTGAGGTGCAGGGGTCGGGGAGCTTAGATGTTGGTGTCCACTATTTTATTTTTCAACGTGTTTACTTAGCCAAAGGGCAAAAGAAAAAAAATCACAGAACACATCCATTTATCTAAAAGGAGAAAGATTAACATGAGATTCCAACTAACCTGAACATCACGTTAATGAAGGTTAAGTGTAAGACAATTTATTAGGAAGTAATGAGTCAGAAGGCAACCAAGATTACTCTAAATAAAAAACAAAAGCACTTAAGTTTAGTTCTGGGCTATGATTTCAAAACAAAAAGCTAAAATAAAAATAAATACACAACCTTCTCTATGGCAGACAGTTCAAGCTTAAACAACATTGTTAGAAACACTAATAGGGCTGAGGAAATGAAATTTTTAAAAACTGTACACCAAATAATTTTAAACAATAGGTAAGATATTCTTGTATGACAGAAAGCACAGTATTTCCCATTCCAACATTACAAAATGCTACTACAAGTAGGAATAAGAGAGAATAAATATACCATGTAACCCAAGAAGGATCTGAGAAACAGGGGCAGAAAGATGAGGCTGAGAAGTCTGCAAAAAGTACCCGCTTTCTTATATGTGACACTTGGAGAACTGAGTTTACATGAATAAATTCTGCTAGGGACTGGAAATCACACAGGCAGGTCTATGAAATCAAAACATAAGAAATTTACTATAAAGCATTTATGAATAAAGGTATGTTACATTAACCAAGGAATTAACAGTTCATAACACTCATTTAAAAAATCTCTCATTTTGTTTGGAAAAGTAATCGGTAAATCTATCAAAGTATTTTACTAAATACAAATGGAGAACTATGTAGAAAGAGGAAGCATTATGAAATTCATGACTAAGTGTGCTTTGTGCAAGACCAGTGGACATTTTCAAAGCCTTTTCGTTTCTGGCTATATATAAAAGTAAAAATTTGAGCATTTTCATTCATTTAAAGCAATAGTAAATACTGTCCAGTTTATGCTGGTTATTTTCACCATACAGTCTTAACACACATTCCAAGACAGATTCAATTTTCATTATTCCGTTCGGGTAACTGGAAGAGGAGGGAAAGCAAAGTTGTACATTAAATAGTCCACTTCGTAAATGAGAAAATTCAGCAGTGGAATATACCATTAAGTACCAAAGAGATTTACTGGCTAGGTCAGACAAAAGAGAAAACAGCCCCAAGAGAGAACATAAGCCGCAAAGAGATGAGAATCAGTCCCATGTGTAACTTGAGGACTGGACAAAACGCCGCTTGGCGCTGTGGGAAA
Organism: Pteropus medius; assembly: GCF_902729225.1. Taxonomy (NCBI): domain Eukaryota; kingdom Metazoa; phylum Chordata; class Mammalia; order Chiroptera; family Pteropodidae; genus Pteropus; species Pteropus medius. The sequence continues at coordinate 991,115 of NW_024342542.1, read as the reverse complement.
AATGAGCAGATTTGAGATTCTGGGCTCTGCTCGCTCTTCTTCCTCCTCTCGAGTCCATCTTGGGACCGGAGGCCTGGGTGTGGAGTGGAGGGAAAGCCCCGAGGGGTCCGTCTACCCGGACAGTGAAGTCTAAGGCCCCTTTCAGCACTGCACAGTCCTCCGTAGCGCCCTCTCTAGCACTGTATTTCATGGCTCACCAAAAAGTCATTCACTCTGACTTCAACTACGAGAAGGAGAAGGCGCGAGAGAGAGAGAGAGAAATAGAGAGAGGAGGAGGAGAGAGAGAGAGATCGAGAGAGAGAGACATCTGTTTGGGTCGGCCCCGTCAGCCCTACCAGGCCTGCAAGGGACCCTCGTGGATTGGCTCCGGAGGGCTGAGACCAGATGCTACGGGCTCTAGTTACCTTCTCTCGCTGGTCCCAGCTGTACTGCTTTGGCCGTTCCTCCTCGCCCTGGGGCTGCGACTCCTTCTCAGCCTTCTGCTTCTTGGAGAAGAAGCAGCCCATGGTCCCGGCCCGCAGGTCTCCCAGCCGCACTCCTCTCGGCCCGCTCGCTCAGGCACCTCCTGGATTGTGGCGTGAACCCCGGGAGCCTGGGCCCCGCAGGTCTCTGGGCACAGCCTCGCGGAACCGCCCAGACACCCGCAGCCTCGGTTACCCGCGAGGCCCAACACTTCTTTCTCTCTCTCTCTCTCTTTTTTTTTTTTTCCTCCTCTCAGTTGCCCTGACGACCAGCCACATCCAATGACCGCTCAGAGCGCGGTGAGCCAATCAAAGCCCCGCGAGCAGTCCTGTGCGACCTATGAAAAGAGGTCTATGCACTCACACAACCAATCAGCGCCCGGCTCCTGCGCGGCCCCCAGGGGCTGGCCCGGCCAGCTCTGGCGCACGCACAGCGGATCCCGCCCCCAGTTCTGCACGGCCCTCCCAGGTCTCAGTGGGGCTCTTTAGCTGCTGGGAGTACCGGCTATGTAGCCTAGTGTTTTTGCCTTTGGTTCTCAGTTTTCAAGTCCGAGGTGTGGAAGGGAACCTTAGTCGAACGTTGAACGTCAGTTTAATAATGCAAGTGGTGAGAGAACAGAAATTGCTGCTGGCACAGGAAGGGGCCCTTCACCCATTCTCTGCCCCTACATCGTCTGTCTGGCCAATGTCACCCTTATAAGAAACTTCACCAACAACCTCCCTCTTTGCCTTCTCTTCTGTGCTTTCTTAATACTTCCACATATCACTCTAAAATTGCGCAAGTATTTAGTAAAGTAATTATTTGTATATCTTCTCCCTATCAGAACTGCGAATTTCTTAGGACTCAAAAACCTATGTTAATGGCATATACCTTTGAATTCTCTAGGCCTGGCCCAACTCCATAGTAGGTGCTCAATAAAACGTTTGTCAAATGAATGTATGAATGAATGCTTGCACGCTAGTGAAGGAGGCATTTATAACTTTTTTCATATTCCTTCCCAAAGAAACTGACTGACATGTGTGGGGGGGGGGAGCGGGGAAATGGTAAAGGCGTTCTCATGGAGTTTATAGTCTAGTTCAGGACATAAGCATTGTTATATAAATAATCAGATCTCTTCTAAACAAATGGCATAGGGTTTGTCTGGCTATTAAAATACAATATACATGTATTGCTAATGTAATAGAAAAGATGAGTTGTTGGTTTAATTCTAAGAGCATGGTATTTTGACATCTTTGTAGGACATTAAATGCAGATCGGTTCAGGTTTAAATTTGGTGATCATTTTACTTTCACACACTTATTCACATCTAGTATGTATCCTAAATGAGTTTCTGACTTAATTTGAGCATTAAGACTGTTCCCTTTTTCACTTCCTATCTTTTATTGCACAATCAGGAAGGAAAGTGCATGTGCTCAGGTATTAGACATTTCTGCAAATTTAAGCTACAGATCTTAGGCAATGGTATCTTCACCCAGTGCATACTTTTTCTTTTTCAGAGTGACATGAAAGATCTATGTGAGGATGTTTTGGATAAGATCCTTAAATATTTCAAATTCATAGGATGTTAAAATTGTGACCACTATGTAGTACAGTGGAGAAATCAGGTTCCAACAATAATCTATTCAGGGGCCCTTAAACAAAAGCGAAGATAAAGTCCTCTTTCTGTTAAATTCCATTCTACCATCACCCCTGACCAAAAGTAAAATATAGGAAAATTAATTTAAATTAAAAAAACTGAGGATTAGAAAGCCAATGAACAGAGCTAGTGCTAGAGCTCTCTCATACTCTTTCTTTCTCTCTTTCTTACTCTTCCTTTCTTTACTCCCTTTTTCTCCCCAATGGATTCTCACCACCACTTTTTTTCTGCAAACTAGCGTTCTTTACTTACTGGCATATACATAGCTGAGAACAGCCATCCCACCCTGATTCCTCATGGCCTTTCTGTCCAAATGCATGCTACAATCTCCTTATATCTTAGTTCAGATTCTCAAGGGAGATAACCAGATAAATTGCTGACCAATCAGTAATAGAATGGTTACCCATCGATCAAGTGTACACCCCTGGTCTAATTGTTGTAGCTGTAGGGATGAGTTCCATATTACAAACATGGGTGGAGAGCAGATCCTGAAAATGGAACATGTTCTGGCAGCTCCAACTCTGCAGAGGCCAGACAGAAATTGGTTGCTCCTTCTGCCTATATGCTCCCTGTTCCTGCTGCTACTTACACTTTTGTTGTGATTTCTTTTCTATAGAAAGCTGCCCTTAATGTTCAGCTTAATGGATATGTTCATCTATATTAAACAGTTGAGTTGTGGAGTTTAACCTGGCCTCAGACACTGGAGATGGTCTAGGTCCACTATGTGTCTTGACCATAGAAGTGACATAGTTACCTCTTAGAAGATAGTACTGGAGAGGTATGTCTCTGTACCATGGAAAAGTTAGTTGCCCTAGCAACAACAGCTAGGAAAGTCCCTATTCTTGAGTTGACCTGACACATGCTCGCTCTGCGCTCACCTAAGGAAACACTTTTACAAGTGAAGGAGAAGGGAGGGGAATAGTGTTTCCATTATCTATTGTGTAATAAACCACCTGAAACTCAATGGTTTAAAACAATGATTATTTCTTTTGCTCATGAATCTGCAGTTTAGGCAGGGCTTAGTGGGTACAACTCAATTCTGTTCCATGCTACACCCAGAGCCTCAGTTGGGATGACTTGAATGGCTGGGGAACTGGCCAGGAATCATTCTACATGAAATCTCCGGCCTCTCCATGTGATCTTTCCAGCAAGGTGGCCTTAGGGTAGTTGGACTTCACATATTATGTTGAGGGCTTCAAGAATGACCATTCCAAAAGATCAAGGCAGAAGCTACAAGGTTTCTTATGATGTAATCTCAGAAGTCATGCAACATCACTTCCACTGGATTCTATTGGTCACAAAGGGCTGGTCTTGATTCACGGAGCGAGAGGACTAAACAAGGGAATGAATACTGGAAGGCATAGATCTTTGGGGTGTCATCTCAGAGACTGGCTACCACAGTGAGAATCGATTCTGTCAATAGTATTATATGTGAACTGAAGAAGAGGATTGGAAGGTTAAAAAATTGTACAGGCAGATAACTTTTTTTTTCTATTAATAGATTTTCGAGCCAACGTTTCTTCTCATACTTTAGTTTTTAAGTAGTTCTTAACAATTTTCTTTTACCAACTTATTGACCAGTTCCGATTATTTTGAAAAGCATCAAAAATTGTTTGCAATCAAGTTATAAAACTGTATATTTTTCTGACCACTCTTAGCATAGGGTATCTTGTTCACTGTTAGTAAAATTCTTAATGTAAGCCGAGTAAAAATATTTGGAAGTTAGTACAAAAGAGGCATACCAGGGAAAACAGATTTCTAACTCAGATGAGGGTGGAGAGGGTGGAAGAGTCAAGAAAGGCTTCTCAGAAGTGAATAGCTTTAGCAGTATAAAATAAAAAAATAATTCCAGTAACTTTTTACAGCAAAGCAGTTACAATGGAAACTATTTAAAAAAATAGTTTCTGGACTAAAAGAAAAACCTTTTTCTAGTGAAATTTCCATCTTCCAAATATTCATTTCAATACTTTTCAGGAAAGGGACAAATTGATAAAATTAAAACCATGGAGCGAATCAGTGTTCATTCATAAAATTTGTTTTTATCCTTCAGAGTTTATTAATAAAGGAGAGCTACTTCCCATTTCACCCAAGCTAAATGAGATATTATATTTCCTAGTTTCCTCTACATGTGTCGACCAAAAATAAGCTCTCGATTTGACATCAAGAAGATCCTAACCCATATAATTGTTACTAATCAACATTTGTATGGTATAAAATTCCAAAATAGTAAAAGAGAAAGATTTGGGCAAGATAACTGATGCCACAAGACAAAAGTTTTAGTAAAAAGATATTTAATAACATTTCCTAAATCTTACACAAGAAAAAGGCGAACAGGCCTGAAAGTCCCTGGGACTTTTAAGAATAGAATTTTTCCTACTCTCTCCTGTCCTCATCCCCTGATTCCTGACAAAAGTAAACAAAAGTCAGGGCTAATTGTAGTCAAAATCTTCCCTAAGAGCCACGTTTTTAGGTTTTGTATGAGTCTCACCACCTCACCTCCCACTACAAACATCCAACTGAACGGTACACAAGAAAGTGAATCAGAGAGGAAAACATCTCTGTATCATTTCTTTCATGCATTCACTAATTCTCGTAGTGCTAAGAATGGCATCTAATAAACAACAATTCACTCTGAGACAAAGAAATCCGGAATTTGTAGAGTTTACCGTTTATATAGTTTGTGTTGGGTCTTTTTAAAGAAAGATAATATAAATTATGAATATAAAATTGCTAGGGCCCCTCCTAGGGTATTTACAGGACCTGTGCAAATGAGAGGCCCTAAAGTTTACATTCCATTAGCTATAATGTAGCCTGTCCAATGGTATTAGGAGTATTATTTCTTAAGGAGTCAGGATTTAAATTCACACATTCTACATAGTTTTCATATAGTAATTGGCTTCCAAATGTATACATGACAGCACATTATGTAGACAAAGGACTAAGAAGACCATATTTTTCTGGCCGTTGCCGATCTGCCACAATTTATGAAAAACCTCCACGGAAACAGAGAAACTCATAGATGCAGGCTGATGAAAGCCAGTAAAAAATCAGCTACAGAGTCATATATGCAATGAACAAAATTCTCAACGCAAATTAACTGACCTGTTAACTATCTGCGGAGACAAGTACGTAACCAGACAGTACAGATGACCAGAAGTACAAATTTGGTCAAACTCTTAAAAACTTTCCAATGAGAAAGGTAAGTTAGAATCTTGAAATTTATATATGGGCCCAGCATTTCAATTCTAAATTAGTATGACTACAATTTTTTCTTTTTCTCAAACTGTTTATAAAACTAATGATTATACTTCCTATTGAGAATGTAAGTTTTTACCAAAACTGTCATCTTGTTCTTCCTTGCTAGCAGAAATAAACTTGGTTCCTACATTTCTTGTCTAGCTTTTAATTTTAACAATGATAATATTCAATTTTACTTACCGTATTGCCTCCTAGTTGATAACTTTGCCTGAATAAAAGTACTACCAAAGTATAATTTTCAAAATATTAAAAGCAAAATTCATATACAAATTGATAGTGAGCCAGTATCAAATATTGATTTAATTTATTAATGAGGAAGTCAACAAGCTGGTTCCGAAAAGATATGAGAAGTATGGCTTTATATAGTCAGTGAAGAAAAACGAATGTTGAAATAAGATTGCTACCATGGGTACAAAACTGGCTCATGTCTCAAAGGGCAACAAAATCAAAAGCTTTGGGATATTTTCTACATTGCAGAAAAGAAAGTCATCACACTTTCTTAGTTTTCTGTAAGTTAACTTCTAACTTTACAGACTTATAAAATATCTGAGTCCTAATCAATAGTAAATTGTATGTCAAACAAGTTACAGTATCTTAGAGTCAGCTGAACCCTCATTGGGCTCGTTGGGCAGTGCTCCAAAATTAAAAGTACATGCAATAATCTTGCTTTTGTCCATGTGCTGTCTAATTTTTTTAACATTACTCCTGGGCAATGTGATTGCTGCTATTTTCTGGTAATCTATACCTAAAATCATAAGATTTGAACTTTGGCATTAGTGTGCCTCTTGAGAATTTTGGTATGAACTTTGAAGGCTTGTTGGTTTTCTTCTTGCGGTTTCAGAGTTGCAAAAGACATGTTCCTTCATGATTCGTTCTTTTAACCTTTTGGTCCAAGAATATACTGCCAAATTAGCAGAACTGAGCAACTGGTGACAGAACAAGCAGGGACATCTTAGGCTGTGTTATAGATTGAATTGTGTCTGCTCAAAACTCGTAAATTAAAGTCCTAACCACCAGTATCTTAGAATGTGACCTTATTTGGTGATAGAATCTTTAAGAGGAAATCAAGTTTAAGTGAGGTCATTAGGGTGGGCTCTAATCCAATAAAATTAGTGTCCTTATTAGAAGGGGGAAATTTGGATACAAGACATGCATAAAGGGAAGACAATATGAAGAGACACATGAAGAAGACGGCTGCCTTTAAGCCACAGAGAGAGGCCTGGACAGAGCCTCTCTCGCAGCTGTCAGAAGGAACTAATACTGCCAACACTTTTATCTGAGACTTCCAGCTTCCAGAACTGTGAGATATACGTTTCTGTTGTTTAAGCTCCCTAGTCTATTTTTTTGTCTGTTATAGCAGCTTTAACAAACTAATACAGGATGATTGTGGGAGTTCTCTTTCTGCAATCATGTGGAATGGTGATTTGGTTTTGTTCAGGCTTATGATCAGAATGCAACATCTTCCCGTGTTAGAAGTTTAGTACACAGTTATTAAAAGAGGAGTCATAGGACTTTTTAGACTGACCTGATGGGTTTAAAGAGTTTCCTGAAGGACAAGAAACATTTCTACACTGGCATTTAGCTCTGAAAGAACAAGACTGCAGAAAACATACCTCATGAGAATTGCACTTCAACTTCCGAAGTCCCATTCCACTCCATTTATAATGAAAAATGTTTCAGTTAGCATATTAACCATGCTAGTCTATATGTGCCATCTTCTTTCAAGATAAGTCCTAAAATCTTCTATGCACGCTATGACCCAGGAATGTTACTGAGAATGTCTGAAGCCTTTGTGAGGCCAATGAATACCATAAGGCAATCTTGGTGTGGCTCCATGCACCTACTGTCTGGGCCATATTATGGCTCAAAGCCACAGAATGATCTGAGAGGGTATAGTGTTAACAGGTTCAGCAGGTGTTGATCCACGATAGGATCTCTCCAGCAACAGAATAATTGCTGTAAGTGCAGGTTTTTCATTGATCTTCTTGTATGTAGTGAAGACAGTGGCCTGTTTGTAATTAATGAAGTTTTCTCGAAAGTCCGTAAGTTGAAAAAAGGTCTAGACGGAATCTCAAGACTCTTTACCTCCAGATTGCAAAGGAGGGGCTCCACCATAGTGTGCTGGTAACCTTGTATACATTCACATAGGTTACATAGAGAAGGCTGTACCACAGTTGGATCTAAGTTTTGGCAGAATGCCTCTGATACTTCTGGAACATGAGAGCATCGGAGACTTGTGAAGAGCGGTTCTGAGGCCATTTTTCCACTTACCTCCCTGCCTCCCCTGGGTGATATCAACCTGAGAGGATGTCATACAATGCTGCCTTTCTTTTTTATGGAAATATGTTTGACATAATATTGTGTAAGTTTAAGATGTACAACATGTTAACTGGATACATTTATATACTGTGATATGATTGTTGTTGTAGTGATAATTAGGACTTGTATCATGTTACATAATAATTATTTCTTTTTAGTGGTTGGAATAATTAAACTTTAGTCTCTTAGCAAGTTTGATGATTATAATACAATATTGTTGTCTATAGTCACTATACTGTGCATTAGATCTCTAGGGCTTATTTACTATTCATTCTAAGTTTGTGGTCTTAACCCACATCTCTCTTACCCCACCCTCACCCCCTTGTAACCACATTTTACCCTCTGTTTTTATGAGTTTGGCTTTTTTAGATTCCACATATAAGTGATATCATACAATATTTGTCTTTCCTTGTCTCACTTATCTCACTTAGAACAATGTGCTCAAAGTCTATCCAAGTTGTGTTAACAACCTAAGTGCCCATCAAGGAGTGAATGAATAAAAATGGATAAAAATGTGATTATATCTATCTCTATCTCTATCTATCTTTCCCCATAGGTCTTCCTACTTCAGCTCCCACCCTTTCAAGAATCCTGAGGCTTACGGAGGCATCAGTCCTGTGTGCAAAAACCTAGGTAAAATAATAATTTTGAAACCAGGTATAGAAATAACAAAAACTATTATTTATTGAGCTCTTAATTTGCAAAAAAACACCCAATTCTAACGTATTAAATCTTTTCATCCTCTTCAAGACCCTATGAGGAGGGACTCTTATCCCCAGTTTTCAGATGAGGAAATTGAAGCACAGAGAAGAACTTGTACAAGGTTACATAGTAAGTGGCTAAGTTGAGCTTTGAACCCTGACAGGATGGCTCTGAGCTTGCTCTAAACCACTACATAGGATGTCTCCGGGAAGACCTGGAAAGTGGGTCTGTTCCCTGCTGCTCTTGTTTCCAAAGCTCCCTGGAGTGGCTTTTTGGAATCTGGTCCTGCTCAGTCACATGGACATTCTTCCTCTCTACAAGGATACTCATGTTTGAATGGGTCCCCGTACAGGCCTCAGTGATGTTGCTTGCACAGGCTCAAATGTTATGGCTCTGTGGTTCACATTAGCATGCTAAACAACTCTCTCCAATGAAACACCATGTCAGATGGCTTTGTCCTGAGAGGTCTCTAGTCTCAGCCTAGGTTTCATCTCAATTTTTCCTTTCTTCCCCAGTGAATTCCTTCTAGGGACCACTGGTGTCCTTTCCCATTAGCAATTCTTAATTGGAGTCACCCAGGTCCAGAGTGACAAGGTTTTCTAATCATCCATCTCAGGAAGCCACAGCTGAACTCGGTCTACACACCAAGTTGTATTAAGAGGGTTCTAATTTTGACAAGCCACCAAAAGATCTCTCACTCCCCTGACTCAGGGTAATTGACAGTTGCTATGGCATTCTCATCATTGGCATAATGTTGGGGGACTGCTGGTCTCAAATCAAGGAGTGGGTAACAGGAGACTTCTGACATCCTCTTGCATAAAATAAATACTCTTGCAAGGTGTTATGGACTGAGTTGTGCCCCCTCCAAATTCACACATTGAAGTCTTCACTCCAAGCACCTCAGAATTTGATTTGACTGTATTTGGAGATAGGGCCTTTAAAGAGGTAATTAAGGTAAAATGAGGTCATATGAGTGGGTCATAACCCAATATGACTGCTGTTCATATAAGAAGAGGCGATTAGGACACAGACATATTCCCGTGCAGAGGAAAGACCACATGAAAGCACAGTGAGAAGGTCACTATCTGCAAGCCAAGAGGAAAGGCCTCAGAAGAAACCTGACCTTGATCTTGGACTTCCAGCCCCCAGAACTGTGAGAAAAAAATTATGTTGTTTAAGCTAGCCAGTCTGTGGTATTCTGTTGTGGCAGCCTTAACAAACTAATGTCCAAGGGAAAAGAATGGATGATGGTACTACAAGCAGATGGCATATGTTCTTGAGGGGCAGTGTGAGTAGAGGTAGGAAGAGGGCACTGGAACTGGGCAGCCCATGCTCATGTTGCCTCAGAAGCTCCTTTTTCCCTAGCTTCTTGCTTTCCTGTCCTGAGTCTCAGAGGTAGGACGAGGCAATGGGAGGCCTGTGACGACTGTCTCATTCCGAGTTACCCCACAGATGCCTTTCTCTCGCAGTGGTTTTACGTGTGTGTGTGTGTGTGTGTGTGTGTGTGTGTGTGTGTGTGTGTACCTGTTGACAGCCCTTCTTACTTCCACCTCTGCCTTTCCAAGTCTGGAGAATCTTAAATGTCTGGTATGTATTGATCCATTAGCTACTTCTATTTCATACTATTGCAGCATTCTCTGGTAGATATAAAATAAAGAATTTTTCCTGCTCAGTTTTCTAAGCTGAGCTCTGAAAATGATTTCGAAGTTTTGAATCTTACAGATTTATTTTGACCATCAACAAAAGGCAGAATATGTTGTCATTCAGAGTGGCAAGACCCAGAAGACTTGAGCAGACCGGCCCTAGAATCCAACACTGATTAATAGCCACACTTGTTCCAACCTCTCTGAGGTACTTACTGAAGGAGGAAGGTTTGAAGGAAAAGGAGCCAAGTCAGCATATCCCAGACCAGAGCCAGCTCTTCTGTGAATCACTATTCCACACACAAAAGTGACCCAGCTTGGCCTCCAGGCAAGCTGCTATGATGATAGCCAGAGTTCTCTGGTGGTGTGGCCAGGAAACTTCTCCTCATAAAATCTAGAAAAGGAGTGTGATTCTACCTTTGTAGCTCAGTGAGGGTATTGCCACTGTAAGAGTCAGAAAAAGGGAAGAACTGAGTCAAGTAAATGCGATTGCCTATAATCAGAATAATCTAAACTAAATTTTCATCCCATATTTCTTTTCGTTGGCTTGAAGTTTAGAGGAACCAATCTGACTTGCATTTCCTTTCCTTACTCCTGGGAACTGTACCAAGAGGATAAGTTTTTTCTCTCTCCTTCTGGTTCTTAGCAGGGTGAGACAATCAGCAGAAAATATCACTGGATTAAATATTACAGTCATAATAACATTTTAAAAAGCTTAATTCATTGTTTGTGAACTTAGGAAAAACTCCTTCCAAGCACAGTATCGAAGCATTTGCCTTGGGCTTCTACTGGGAGTTAGGGTGGGAGGAACCTAAGATGGCAAGAGGGATAGCATGAATTTTTGGCCCTTCATCCTAGCAATCTGCTCTTATTATGCTTAGGCTGCTCTCTGTATTTTGTCTTATTTCTATCTGACTTCCAGTTTACCGCTTCACTCTATATCTTTTCAGTACCTCGTAACTTCTGTTATTCATATTTGTTGTCCTCTCAAAATTTCTCCTTACACATGGCCCATCAGAGATGCCAATTTTCTAATTATTTGGGTATTTCCCAGTGGAATATGATTCAGCTAATCTTTTCATGGCAAGTGAATTTCTAGATTGCTGACTTGTCTATGGATTTGTTGCTTTTGGGTCAGAAGAGTAACTGACCTTTAAACATATGTGGCTAGTGGGACATCATAGAGCCAAATCATGCATGCCCAAGGGCTGCCCCTTGAGTGGGAGCTGTAGGAGGGATCCACAGTGCACTTGGCATGTGGATACAAAGTTCCATGCCTCCGGGCACTCAGTTACTGTTTACCTACTGTCACACACACATAGATACACACTATATATATACATATATATCTTCTTTTCTTGGCTTTATGTAAGTGTTTTCAAAATTTGGGGACCTCTTGAAAGATTAATAATAAGTAAGGACTGTAACTGACTTATCTGCTAGGCTACAAAAATTTCCCATTGACTCTTGATGTGACTTTGCTGAAGAGGATGCTTATATAATAACCACATAATATCCTAATGCTTTGGCATGAGCAGTAGTGTTCTTCTTTCCAAGTCCCTGGACCTCTGAGGACTCCACCTCTGTTCTTCTGGGGTATATGTTTTTTCCACATGTAAAATCTGTAAACTTTTATTTGTGTTGTGAGTTTATAATTAAAGCTATACAGTAAAATGTTAGACCAAGTATCAGCAGGACTTAACAATTATAGGGGCAGTAATTAAGTTTTTTTTTTTTTTTTTTTTTTTTTTTTTTAGTAGGGTCCTTCCCTAACTTCAGCTCTAGAACAGAATTTATTAATAAAATAATTATTGAGTACCTACTATATGCCAGGTACTGTTTTGGGGACATAATAGTGAACTAAACAGACAACCTCTTGCTCTCATGGAGTTTACAGCCTAGTGGTGTAAAACAATATGAATAATGTCAGGTGGTGTTATGTTCTGTGGTAAATAATCTTCAAAGATAACCATGGCCATCATCAATTACTTCCTTCCCTGTGCATGCATGCTGTTCTTTTCACCAAGTGGTGGACTCCATTTTCTCTCTCCTTCTATGTGGGCTGGCCTTCTTTCTTTCCTTGATCAAGAGTATGTCACAGAAGTGTTGCTATATCAGTTCTGGGTCTAGTTTTTTAAAAGCCTGGCAATTTCCACTTTATCTAAGGGAAAAGCCAGCCACCAGGTATGAAGTTCAACTATTCTGAGAACAGCTGGCTCTGAGAAATCCTAAGTTAGCCACATAACGAACCATCAAGGAAGAGAACTGAGGAACCCAGATAACATCAAGAAGTGAGATCCTAAACAAATGAGGTCAGCTCCCAACATTTAAGACCATCCCAGCTGAGGTTCTAGAATGCCTGACTTTCCATCTCACAAAATTTTAAGTAAATAAAGTGATTGTTGTTTTAAGTTACCAAGTTTTGGGTATGGTTTGATACACAACAATAGATAACTGAGAGAAATGCTCAAAAGAAAAATAAATCAGGGCAAAGAGACAGAGGGATGCATGAGTATTATATTAGAGAGAGTGGTAAAGGAAGGCCTCTCTGATAGGGAGACATTTGAGCAGAAACCTGAGGTAGGCAGAGAGGAACCATTTGCCCTTCTGGAACAAGTACATTCCAGGCAGAGGAAGCAGCAAATGCTGGCACCAAAAAGTAGGAAAGGTATGACATGTTCTAAGAACAGTGCAAAGGCCCGTTTGGGTAGAGCATGGTGAGTAAGAAGGAGATTGACAAAAAAATCTAGGCAGAAAAGAAACAGCACCAGATCAGGTAGGGACATGATAATGACTCTGAGTTTGCTATGATATGATTTACATGTAATAAGGGACACTTTAAAGTGGAGAACAGAAGGTAAGGAAGGCAAGAGTAGAAGCAGGGCAACTAGCTAGAAACCTATTCCAATAATCGATGTAAGAGATGATATTGGGTTGGACCAGGAAGGTAGCTGTGGAGATGATGAGATAGAATTTGGTTTTAATTTGAAGGTAGAGCCCAGATGTACTAATAGATTGGATTAGTGTAGGGAAAAAGAGAGGACTCAAAGGTAATCTTAGCACCTGGCTGAATAAAGTTACTATTTATTGAGATGGGGAAGAATGAAGAAGGAGCTAGTTTGGATAGAAAAATCATGAATTTGGTTCTGGAAGTATCTAGTTTGAGGTGTCTGTTAGACATTTAAGGTGGCTGAATATGTCAGTCTGGGGTTCAGGAAAGTGCTCATGGCTAAAGATATTTGTTAGAGAGTTACTTATGATGGCAATTAAAGTCACAGTATTTGATGAGAACAGCTAAGGATGAATGTAACTAGTGATATTGAAGACAGAGATCTAGAAATAAATCAGAAGGAAGAAGAGAAATGAAAGAATGAAAAAGAATGAAAGAGAAATACAAGAACTAGCTGATACTATCAGGAGAGGAAACATAAGAATAATGGGTATTATCGAAGGCAAGGAAAAGGAGCAGGAACTAGAATACATTTTCACACAAATAGTTAATGAGAATTTCTCATACCTAAGGAATAAGCTGGAGCTTGGTATTCAATAGGTAAACAGAACACCCAATTATCTCAAACCAAAAAGCCCTTCACCAAGACACGTTGTATTAAAATTATCAAAAATCAACAACAAAAACAGAATTCTCAAGGCAGCCAGGGAGACGAAAAGAGTAACTTATGAAGAAAACACATTAGATTATCGTCAGACTTATCAGCACAAACCTTACAAGCCAGAAAGGAGTGGAATCACATATTCAAAATATTAAGTGAAAGGAACTACCAGCCTAGAATAATGAATCCAGCTAAGCTCTCCTTTAGATATGAAGGAGAAATCAAGACCTTTCCAGACATACAAAAATTGAGGGAATTCTCCGCTACAAGGCCTGCACTACAGGAAATACTTAAAGGAGTCAGCTCACCTAAAACAAAATGACAAAAAAATACATAATTATGAGTAAGGTGACTATCAAGCAAATAGAAGCAGAGGAGTGTAACTCTTACTAAGAAAAGGGCATTGTAAGCTTAAACGATAATAGGAGAATTGCTACAATGAGCTAGTAATGAACGTTCAGCATACAGAGGGACAAATTGAGATAACAATGACTGAAAAAGGGAGGATTCAGAGATCCAAATTCGCAAAGTCGAATGGAGATAAGGCACGTGCAGAAGAAAATGGATGAGAGAGTGTGTGTGTGTGTGTGTGTATCCTTTATATATTCATAATGATAATCACACACCAAAGATTTAAAACTGAATATATAACATAAAACAAGAAGGACTAGAGGCAAAACCCATAAAAGCCAACCAAAATAAATAAAACAGAAACACAAGGACAAGGAAGCAATGGAAATACCGAGCTACCAGAAAGCAAAAGATAAAGTGGTTATAAGGAGATCTCATATTTCAATAATCTCTCTAAATGTAAATGGGCTGAACTCACCAATAAAAAGGCACAGATCAAAAAACAAAACCCAATCATATGCTGCCTCCAGGAGACACATCTCAGCTCCAAAGACAAATATAGATTCAAAGTGAAAGGGTGGAAAATGATATTTCAAGCAAATGACATTCAGAGAAAAGCAGGAGTAGCAGTACTAATATCGAATGAAATCGACTTCAAAATAAAAAAGGTAAAGAAAGGTACTAAGGGACACTTCGTAATGATAAAGGGAATCATGCACCAAGAAGACATAACACTTATTAATATCTATGCTCCCAATCAGGGAGCCCCAAAATATGTAAAACAATTACTAACAGAACTAAAGGGAGAAACAGAACAAAACACTATTATAGTAGGGGACCTAAATACCCCACTGTCGCATATGGACAGATCATCCAAACAGAAAATTAATAAGGAAATAACGTCCTTAAAGACACATTAGACCAACTGGACATCATTGACATTTACATACCCTTTCATCCCAAAACAGCTGCTTATAGATTCATCTCTAGTGCACATGGAACATTCTCAAGGATTGACTGCATACTGGGACACAGAAATAAACTCAACAAATAAAAGAGGGTTGAAATCATACCAACCATATTCTTTGATCATAATGCTTTGAAATTAGAGATCAACTGCAGAAAGAAATCAGGAAGAACCACAAATACATGGATATTAAACAACATGCTACTGAAGAATAACTGGATCAGAGAAGAAATAAAAAGAGAGATCAAGAGATACATAGAAACGAATGATAATGATAGTACAACATATCAAAGCTTTTGGGACACAGCAAAAGCGGTCATAAGAGGAGAGTTCATATCATTACATACCTATCTCCAAAAACAAGAGTAAGCCCAAATAAACAACCTAACGCTTCATCTTAAAATGCTAGAAAAGGAAGAACAAATGAGACCTAAAGTCAGTAGAAGAAAAGAAATAATCGAAATTAGAGCAAAAATAAATGAGGTTGAAAAAAAAAAAACAATGTTAAAAATAAATGCAACAAAGACCTGGTTCTTTGAGAAGGTTAATAAAATTGAAAACTCCCTGGCTAGACTCACTAAAAAAAAAAGAGGAAGGACGCAAATAAACAAAATCAGAGATGAAAGAGGGGAAATTACAACTGACACTGCAGAAATACAAAGGATCATACAAGAATACTATGGAAAATTATATATAACACCAAATTTAATAACCTAGAAGAAATGGACTAGTACTTAGAGAAATACAACCTTCTTAGACTGAATCAAGAAGAACTAGAAAATCTAAATAGACCGATCAGCAGTATGGAAATTGAAACAATCATCATACCCTACCAAAAAGTAAAGAAGTCTAGGACCAGATGGCTTCACCAGTGAATACTACCAAACAGTCAAAGAAGTTTTAATACCTATTCTCCTCAAACTACTCTAAATAATCGAAGAGGAGGCAATACTTCCCAACTCATTTTATGAGGCCAATATTCTTCCGATACCAAAACCTGGTAAGGATAACACAAAAAAGAAAACTAAAGACTAATATCTCTCATGAACACAGATGCAAAAATCCTAAATAAGATCCTAGTGAACTAAATACAGCAACATATTAAAAAGATTATACACCACAATCAAGTGGGCTTCATCCCAGGGGCACAGGGATGGTTCAACATACCCAAATCAATTAATGTGATATACCACATAAACGAATTAAAAAATAAGAATCATATGATTATATCAATAGATGCAGAAAAAGCCTTCAACAAGATACAGCATCCATTTATGATCAAAACACTTAACAAAATTGGTATAGAAGGAAAGTATCTTAACATAATAAAGGCCATCTATGACAAACCCTCAGCCAACATTATACTTTATGGTGAAAAACTAAAAGCCTTTCCTCTAAGATCAGGAACAAGGCAAGGCTGTCCACTATTGCTGCTGTTATTCAATGCAACATTGAAGGTCCTAGCAAGTGCAATCAGGCAAGAAAAAGATGTAAAAAGCATCCAAATAGGAAATGAAGAAGTCAAACTGTCACTATTTGTGGATGACATGATTCTCTATATAGAAAATCCTGAAGACTCCACAAGAACACTACTAGAAACAATAAGCAAATGCAGTAAAGTCTCTGGATACAACATCAACATTCAAAATCCATAGCATTCCTATAATCTAATAATGAAGTGTCAGAAAAAGAAGTGGAAAAAATAATTCCTTTCACTAATGCAACATAAAAAGAATAAAATACCTAGGAATAAATCTAAGGAGATATGTGAAGGACCTATATAATGAAAACTATAAGAGTCTATTAAAAGAAATTAAAAAGATACAAAGAAATGGAAAGATATTCCGTGTTCTTGGATTGGAAGAATCAACATAGTTAAACATAGTTAAAATGACCATATTACCTAAAGCACTATACAGATTTAATGCAATCCCCATCAAAATCCCATTGGCATTTTTTAAAAAAATAGAACAAAAAATCATTAGATTTGTATGGAAATACAAAAAATCCTGAATTGTCAAAGCGATCCTGAGGGGAAAAAAAATGAGTCTGGAATCATCACTCTGCTCGACTTCAAATTATACTACAAAGTGACAGTAAATCAAAAGGACACGTTATTGGCAGCAAAACAGACACACAGACCAGTGGAACAGAATCAAGAGTCCAGAAGTAACCTATATGTATACGGGCAAGTAATTTTTGATAAAAAAGTCAAAAACATACAATGGAGAAAGGAAAGCCTCTTCAATAAATGATGCTGGGAAAACTGGAAAACCACCTGCAAAAGAATGAAACTAGACTGTTGTCTATCATCACACATCAAAGTTAACTCGAAATGGATTAAGGACCTGAATATAAGACCTGAAACATTAAAATGCATGGAAGAAAATATAGGAACTAAACTCAAGGACCTTGGACTTAAAGAGGATTTTATAAATTCCACCTCAAAGGTAGATTTTACTTCCAAATCTCAAAGGCAACGGAAGGAAAACCTAAAATAAATGAATGGGACTACATCAAACTAAAAAGCTTCTGCTCAGCAAAAGAAACTGTCAACAAGGTAAAGAGACAACCATTGGAATGGGAAAATATATTTGCAAACACCTCCGATAAGGGCCTGATACCCAAAATATACAAAGAACTCATACAACTCAACAACAACAACAAACAAACAATCCAATCAAAAAATGGGCAGAGGACCTGAACAGACACTTCTCCCCAGAGGACATACAAATGGTCAACAAGTATATGAAAATATGCTGAACATTGCTAGCTAGGAAAATGCAAATCAAAACCACAATGAAATACCATCTCACACCTGTTAGAATGGCTATAATCAACAGGACAAGCAATAACAAATGTTTGAGAAGATGTGGTGAAATAGGAACTCTCATACATTGCTGATGGGACTGCAAATTGGTACAGCTACTATGGAAAACAATATGGAGGTTCTGCAAAAAACTAAGAATTGATCTACCACATGATCCAGCAATCCCTCTACTGGGTATTTACCTCAAAGTCTTGAAAGCTCATATCTGAAAAGATATTTTCACACCAATATTCATAGCAGCATTATTCATAGTGGCCAGGACATGGAAGCAACCAAAGTGCCCTATGATAGATGATTGGATAAAGAAGCAGTGGTACATATATACAATAAAATATTACTCAGCCATAAGAAGAGATAAAATACTGCCATTCGTGACAACATGGATGGAACTCGAGATAATCATGCCAAGCAAAATAAGCCAGACAGAAAAAGTGAAAAATCACATGATGTCACTTATATGTGTTATATAAATCTAAAAGCAATAAATGAACCAGACAAGCAAAAGGAGACTCATGGACATGGTCTACAGACTAGTAGTTACTAGAGGGTAGGGGGTGGAGGGAGGAGGGAGGTAGACGGGGTAAAGGGGGTCAAATATGTGGTGACAGAAAGAAATCTAACTATGGGAGGTGAACACACAGTGTAAATATATATATGTCTTATTGTTAAAGTGTACAGCTGAAACTTATTGGATTTCATTAACTAATGTCACTATAAAAAATAAATAATTAAAAAAGCATTAAATCAAATTAATAAAGTCATTGATTATTATATTCATTCTAGGTAACTAAGACTATGCTTGGCAAAGGAAAATAAAAGTAGAATGTGGAAAAAAACATTAATAAAGAATGGTAATAACTATGTATCATACAATTTCCTCAAATGGAAAAGAATCAAGTGTCCCAACTAAAAAATAGAGTGGCCGAATGAATAAGAAAACGAGATCCCTATATATGCTGCCTACAAGAGACTCACTTCAGATTAAAAGACACACAGAGACTAAAAGGAAGGGATGGAAAAAGATATTAACCCGAAGGACCTAGAGGGTATTGTGCTGAATGAAATAAGTCAGATAAAGACAAATACCACATGATTTCACGTACACGTGGAATATAAAGAACAAAATAAATAAAAACAACAACAAAAAGAAAATAAACTCATAGATACAGAGATCATTTTGAGGGCTACTAGATGGGAGAGTGTTTGGGGGAACGGCAAGATAGGGCAAAGGGATTAAGAAATACAAATGGACAGTTACGAAATAGACGTGGAGATATAAAGTGTAGCATAAGGAAAAGTTAACAATGGTGTAGTAAATATGTAAGGGGGCAAAGGGGTACTAGATTTAGTGAGGTGATCACTTTGAGTTATATAGATCTCTAATCACTATGCTATACAACTGAAACTAATATATTATTGTATTCCAACTCTAATTGAAAATAAAAGTCATTGAATTGTACAATGTAAATCGAGCACTTACTTGTCTATTTCAATAAAACTAAAGAAAAAATGTTAAACCCTAAAAAAAATTTTAAAAAGCTGATAATGGTCTTTCAGTTTCAGACAAGATGGAGTAAGCACTTTCCACCCTATTTGACCCATTAATTAAAAAAAAAAACCTGGACAAAATTGATAAAGCAACAATTAGAAGACTCCAAAAGGTTGAGAAATGGAGGTTGGGAATCTTGGGACTTAAGAAATAAGCAGTGGTGAGTTATGTGTGGTTTTTTTGTTTGTTTTGTCTCCTATATATTGAGGCCTGGGCACTGGAGAGACTCCAAATCCAGAAATGCCAATAGTCACAGACAAAAATTGCACCAAAGGATCAGGAAAGGTGTGGCTCAGTACGACAGAAACATTTTGATTACTGTATACATACTCAATTCCAGGTGAACACTATGAATAAAGCTATACCCTATCCTCTTTCCAACTGGACAGTGGAAGAAGAATTAGTGAGAGAGGGAGCTAAAAAAAAGATTTTTAAAATTTTGAAACTCTGGGCAGACTTCTGAGCAGCCAATGCATGAAAGTGACCCGAAACAATATAGCAAAAGTTTCAGAACTAAACACGTCTGGAATACCACCCAGGTTTCAGATTGAAGTATGTTCTGGGTAGCACATACCTGAACAGACCAAAACAGAATTACAAAGGTTTTGAATCTAAATGGACAGCCCACAAAAGTGGGCCAAGATGTATATTCTTAAATGAGTTTACTTTTTGCTACAGTAGAAGATTTGAATAGGAACAGAGTCTCATAAAATAATACTCAAAATGTCCAGGATACAATTAAAATTACTCATCATACCAAGAACCATGAAAATCTCAACTTGAATGAGAAAACACAAGCAACAGCTGCCAACATCAAGATAATATGGATGTCGGAATTATCTGACAACAGTTTTAAAGCAATTATAATAAAAGTGCTTTAACAAGAAATTATGAACATTTTTGAAACATGAAAAAATAGAAAGCCTCAGCAAAGAAGTTAAAAATATAAAAATGAACGAAGTGGAAAGTTTAGAGCTGTAAACTGCAATAACTAAAATTAAAAAAAAAACAAACTCACTTGATGAGCTTAATAGCAGAATGAAAATGCCAGAGAAATAGATCAGTGAACTTAAAGGCAGTTCAAAGGAAATTATCCAATATGAACAAAAGAAAGAAAATCAATTAAAAAATAATGAAAAGAGCCTTAGGGACCTATAGGACAGTAACACCATTTAGTAAAAGACATAAACCTAAAATTCAAGACGCTGAGCAAATCCTAACAAGATAAACCCAAAAAATCCACAGATACATCATAATCAAATTTCTGAAAACTAAAGACCAAAAAAAAAAAATCTTGAAAGCAGAGAAAAATATGCATTACTTATACAGAATGTTCATAGCAGCTTTATTTGTAGTCACCAAAAACTCTAAACAGTCCAAATATCTTTTAATGGCAAATAGATAAACTAGTACATCCATAGAATGGAGTACTACTCAGCCAGAAGAAGGAATATACTCTTGATATCCATAACAACTTGAATTGTTTTCTTTGTCTCATGTTATAAGGGTATTAAGCTGAGTGAAAAAAGCCAATCTCAAAAGATTCCAGTTGTATAATACTCTTGAAATAACAAATTTTTGGTGATGAGTACAGATTTGTGGCTGTCAGGGGCTAGGGACAGGGTATGAGTATAAAAGGGGAAGCTTCTTTGTGGTGATGAAAATTGTTCTGTGTCTTGATTGTGGTGGTTGGTCCACGAATCTCTACTTTAATCTCCCCTCTCAAAATAAGCACATGTAAAACTGGTGAAATCCAAATACTGTCTGTAGTTTTATTGTACCAATGTCAGTTTCCTTTTTGACTATATATTGTGGTTATGTCAGATGCCATCTCTGAGGAAAGCTGTGTGAAGGGTACAGGAGACCTCTCTGTAGTATTTTTCCAATTTCTTGTGAATCCTAAATGATTTCAAAAAAAAAAAACTAATAAAGGATAACCAGCAAGGTAAGAGAAGAGTCCAGAGGCCAAGAGAAGAAAGTCTTTCAAGTAGAATGAAGTGACTTTGGGATTTAGTTACATGGAGGTCACTAGGGACTTAGATAAGAGCAGTTTTGGTATAGAAGTAGGCACAAAAGCCTGACTAGAGTGTGTTTAAGAGTGATTGGAGGGAGAAGTAGTGGGAACAATGAGTACAGCATGGAAGAAGCTAAGATTCTTTTTTGTAAAAAACAGAAACACAAACAAACAAAAACAGAGAAAACGAACTCAAAAATTTCTACCTCATAGGAATTTTTCATGCTTCATAATAAGTTGCGAGTCACTATTAAATTGTCATAAACACCTGATTATTTAATTTTATAAGTAGGCTCTGGTGTTATAAAATATATATTTTCCTGCCTTGTTTTGTAGTGTTGTTTTAAAAAATACAATTGTGTCACTCTGAGCATCTCTGGGGGATAAATTATACTACTTGTTAATAACCAGGGTAGCAAGGGACTGTGCATGAAGAGAGGATGGAAAAATAATGCAGCAGATTAATTAATAATGTGACACATCTGAATGTTTTCAGCTTTCAGACTGCAGTAATGATCCTATCTCCTTGACTACCAGCAATTGGTTCACTCTTGTTGTCAAAAACAAAAATGAAAAGCTTTTCAGAAGCTTAAAGCGGAAATGGTAAATAGAAAATTGCATTTTCTCTAAAAACAAACAAACAAACAAACAAATAAAAACTCCACTAAAATGGCTTTCTTCTCATCACAACAATACAATTTGTTGTCAACAGATAAATGATACATGTTAAAGACAAAGCCCTTACTAATAAAGTTAAGAGATTTATTTGGTCCTTTCAGTGGAAAAATTAACTGAGATTCCAACTATACCATCTACGTTGGAAGAAAAACGTCAAAACAAAGAAACACGTAATCAAAGAATCAGGTTCAACATTCTCTATGATCTTATCTAATCAGGATCTTGAGACAACTTTACCACATTTCTATGATAAGTGGAGCTAACAAATGCCTGAAACTCTGTTCTTTCTTTTCTTTTTTTTTCCCAGCTTTATTGAGATATAATTGACATATAACATTGTGTAAATTTAAGGTGTAAAATTTGTTTGATATACTTATATATTGCAAAATAATTATCACTGTAACATTAGCTAACATCTGAAGCTCTGTTCTTGAGGGAAAAGAGGTCAACACAAATCCATGTATCTTTAGCAGTTCTGTTCATTTATATCATATCAAGAATAAATTTGTTTATTTACTCCTTTGCTAATTTGTTCATTCATTCATGTATCTAACAATTATTTATTGACACTGGGGATATGAAATTGGACAAAGTATGGTCTCTGCTGTCCTCACAGAGCTTACAATCTAGAGAGGAAAACATAAACAGACAATTACAAGACAAAGATTATTATTATTATTAACATTTATTATGTGCTGTCTATGTGCCTGGTGCTATTCTATATGTTCATCATGCATTTTCTTGGTGAATTCACACAACGGTCTTGTGCCTTGTGAGGTCAGTACTATTATTATTCTTATTTCAAAGATGAAGAAAATGAAACTAAAAGAGTCTTGGTCACTTAACCAAAGTCATACAATTTGAACAACTCCAGGGTTATCTTACTCCAAAGTCAAGAGCATAGTGAAATGGCATCTGAAGCCTAGGGGCTTAAGTAAGTTTTGCTGGACTGGGGAGTGATAGCATGAGGTGAAGTTAGAGATATGACTAAGGACCAGATCATCACAGGCCTTTCAAGCCCTTTAAGGATTTAGGACTTTATCCGGAAGCAATATGATAACATCTGTAACTGTAATCATCCAGTCCAAAACGTAGGGGCTTAAAACAAGTATCATTTAATTCCTCACAATTCTGTTGGTTGGGAATGGTGGCAAGACTTAGCAGAGGCCACTGGACTCCTCTCTGTGTGGTGCCAGCTAGGATGGCTCCACGAGGGCTAAAGGATACTAGATGACCTCATTCATATGTCTGGAACCTTGGTGGAGGTTTTTGACTGGGTGCCTCAATTCTCTCCACATGGTTTCCAAAAGAGCAAAAATGGAGGCTTCAGATTTTCTTAAGTCCTAGGCCTTGATCTGCCACAGCATCATATTCATCATATTTCATTGGTCAAAGCAAGTTACAACACCAGACAAGATTCAAGAGGAGAGAAATAGGCTCCACTTCTTCACAGGAGAAGCTAGAAAATCACATTTAAAAAAGTATCCAGGAAAAAAGGGATTGTAGTAACAATCTTTGAAAACATTCTACCACAACACTGCAATGTTTCGAAAAGTTCAGCTTTTTCAACACAACTTATTGAAAAGATTGCGATTTCTCCATTATATATTCTTGTCTCCTTTGTCATAGATTAATTGACCATATAAGCAAAGGTTTTTTTCTGGGCTCTCTATTCTGTTCCATTAATCTATGTGTCTGCTTTTCTGCTAGTACCATTGCGTTTTTATTATTATGGCTTTGTAATATAGTTTGAAATTGGAGAACATAGTACCTCCAACTTTGTTCTTCTTTCTCAAGATTGCTGTTGCTATTCATGGTCTTTTGTGGTCCCATATATATTTTAACATTTTTTTTCTAGTTCTGAGAAGAATGTCATTGATATTTTGATAAGAATTGCATTGAATTTGTAGATTGCTTTGGATAGTATGGACATTTTAATGATATTAATTCTTATAATCCATGAGCATAGTATATACTTCCAAAGATGACATATAGATGGCCAACAGACATATGAAAAGATGCCCAACATCACTAATCATCAGGGAAATGCAAATCAAAACCACAATGAGATACCACCTCACACCTGTCAGAATGACTATTATCAAAAAGTCAACAAATAACAAATATTGGTGAGGATATAGAGAAAAGGGAACTGTTGGTGGAATTGTAAATTGGTGTAGCCACTATGGAAAGCAGTTTGGAGATTCCAAAAAAAACTAAAAATAAAAGTACCACATGACCCAGCAATTCCACTTCTGGGTATTTATTTGAAGAAAGCAAAAGCACTCATTCAAAAAGATATATACACTCCTACACTCATTAGAACATTATTTACAATAACCAAGAAATGGAAGCAACCTAGGTATCCATCGATAGATAAATGGATAAAGAAGATGTAGTGTGTGTGTGTGTGTGTGTGTGTGTATCTATACACACACATAATGGAATATTACTCAGCAATAAAAAAGAACGAAATCTTGCCATTTACAAAAATATGAATGGACCTAGAGGGTATTGTGCTGAGTGGAGTAAGTCAAATGGAGAAAGATAAATATTGCATGATTTTGCTTACATGTGGAATCTAAACAAGCAAAACAAAACAAAACAAATGAACTAAAAAATAAAACAAAAATAGACTCATAGAAACAGAGTTCACAATGATGGTTGCCAGAGGGGAGGTGGGTGGGGATTGGGTGAAAAAGTTGAAAGGGAATATAGTCAATAAGAATGTGACAAATTTTCATAGTAACAGATGGTTACCAGACTTAGTTAAGAGATCACATTGTAATATATAAATGTCAAATAACTATGTTGTAACACCTTAAATTATATAATGTTATATGCCAACTATACTTTAATTAAAAAATTGAAAAAAGAAGGGGCGTGACATGCAGGAAGGAGGAATACTGCTGCGGTTACTTCGGTGAGAAGTTGAGTGGTCTAAATTCAAGCATTGTTCTAAACATAGTTGGCACCAGAATTTCCTGAGGGAGCTTACTAAAAATACAGATTTACAAGACCTGTCACGAACATACTGAATCAGAATCCCTAGAAGTGAAAACTGAAAATATAAATTTTAATGTGTTTTCTTTCAACGGACATTTTATTGAACACCTACTTTGTGCTAAGCATCATTCTGTGCTCTGTGGATGAGGTGGTGAATGAAATAGACAAGGGGCAGGGAGTGAGGTGAGGGAGACAGACAAAAACCAAATGCACAACTAAATAAACAAATGAGTATCTTTTTGGATTTGTACCCAAATCATTCTTTTCAAAAGAATGATTTGTGTGTATGTGTAAGAGAGAGCGGGGGAAGGGAAGGGAAGGGAAGGAAAAAGAAGGGAAAAGAAGGGAAAAGAAGGGAAAAGGGAAGAGATGAGAATATCTTTAATGGACATATATATGTTATTTACTAAGAATTACTTGTAATAGCAATAGACTTATTAAAAGCAACTTTATTGAGGTAAAATTTAAGTGCAATAAACTGCACTTATCTAAAGGGTACAATTCAATGAATTTCGATGTCATGTCCCTTATTTCCATCTCCAAATCTCAAGCAACCACTGATCTGCTTCCTGTCACTATAGATTAGCTTGCAATATTTAGAATTTCATACAAATGGAACCAGATAATATGCGATAGCAATAAATCTTTAAACAATCTGAATGAATAGTAATAGTGTTACTTTGTGGTACATTTATTCAGTGAAATACTATGAGTCATGAGAAAGAGGAGTAAGGTTTTTATGTACTAATTTGGAATGATTTCCTGAAAATATTGTTAGGTAGAAAAGGCATGAGGCAGAACAGAGCATGAAGTGTGCTACCATTTATACATAAAAAGAATAAAGAAAAATATATCCATATATTTGCTTATATATTCATAGACACTCTGAAAAAACCTGGCAATATAAGCTGCTTCATGAGAGAACTGGGTGTCTAGGAGACAGGGTTTTACCGAGAGATTATTACCTATTCAAAGAACGACTAAAATTTAAAAAAATTAAATAATAAGAAATAGAATAATTGAAAAGTTTTCCCCAACCTTGGCAGATGAGAGACATTGTAATGTCAGATAAAGACTATAAGGTTCAAATATTCTAATTTAAACTTGATTAAAATTATAGTTAAAACCAGAAGCCACAAATATCAATTGCCATCCGAAGAGAAAAACTTAAGAAAAAAACTATAAAGAAGTTGAGGATTAGAACTAAACAAGCTGATACCAAAATTCATATGGAAAAAAGAAGTATGAAAAATCTGAAAAAAAAAGGAAGAGCAATGATCAGAACAATCAGATATTAAATCATAAACCTTAAGATTGGAACTAACATATGAATACGTGGGCCAATGGAATCAAAGAGAAAATACAGAAATGGAAATTGATATGTAATGAAAATGATATCTTGAACCAGTAGAAAAAGATGGACTCAGTTGGATATCAAGTGGGAAGGTAGTCCAGTGGGAATGGCTCACCTCAGATACAGGCAATAAAGGGCTCACTTTTATACAGAATTTAAAACAATAATATGTCAGTCTGCTTTTTATCATTGTCAGGCGTCATCAATAGTAAACAAGATCAATGAGAAAATGATAAAATTCTTCCCCCACTCGATCTGCTGGTGCACTGCTCCCACCTGCCCCTTCTTTAAAATACTACTGAATAGAATCTTTAATATATTATGTTGGGACAACTGCGTAGTGTTAAAGAAAAAAATAAAATGACTCAAATAGAGGATAAAGACTTTATACAGCTGATGCACATAAATATCTTAAAATTAGATAACTACCTGAGTCAAAGCAGGGTTGGGGTTGTCTGAAGACAAGGAGAAGAGAAGAGAGGGTATGTGACTTTGGTCTTGTCCCAGCTTACAGGTTTCTTTACCTGTAACTGCTGCAAAAGTTGCTATTGGGATGGTTGGGGTAGGTTTAGTTTTTCAGCTCTTTCTTGGGATGGTTGACGCAAGATGAAATCTCATTTTGACAGTGCTGTATGTGTGTGTGTGTGTGTAAGAGAGAGGGGGGAAGGGAAGGGAAGGGAAAGAAAAAGAAGGGAAAAGAAGGGAAAAGGGAAGAAATGAGAATATCTTTAATCAAACTAAGGAATAAATGTTCTCTACTTGACACCTCTTGGGCCAGTTTGGGTCATGAGCCCACCACTGGAGACATATCAGTTTCCAAAGGAAATGCTGGATTGATGATTTAAACCTGAGGTTTTGCATCCCTGGCAAGGGTGAAAGGATTAGCACAACTGGCCTAGACTTCTCAGGACCCTCCCATCAAGCTGAGTCATTTTCACACAAATTACATGGGCTGAGCAGGAAGAGGCAGATATCTAAATAAAATTGGATTCCTTCAAGAAGCAGGATAAGGGGATGGATGCTGGGTAGGTAACCAACAATGTCACCACATACATTTTTTCCAAAGTGAGGCGCACATGAAGACATTTTACTGTATTGAAGTTTTAAAGCACCTTTACAGTTTTATAAGTAAATCTAGGGGCCCCAGAAAGCAAAATAACATTGTTTAACAGCATGACTTCTGAGGTCAGACTGCCGGAGTTTAAGTCCCAGAAATCTTGTGACCATAAGCAAATTAATGTTCCCGAGCTTCGTTTTCCTCTTATGCAAAATGATAATGACAATGATGATGAAAGTATGGTATGCTATAGATTTCATAAGATTGTCGTGAGGATTAAATGAAATGATGTATGCTAAAGCAGAGCACAAAATCACTATAAAGTCATTGACCAGGAATTGGAATTTTTGTAATATTGAGTCTGATTGATAATTTTTCTTATATCAGGATTTGACAGTATTTCTTGAGATGTTTCCTACTGATTCAGCCTACTAGCATATGTTTCCCCTTGGTAGTGTTGACATGTGACAATGCAAACAGTTGAACATTTCCATCACCAGACTCTTATGGCAAGAACAAGTTCACCTGACAACGTGTGGTCTGATCCACCTGGCTTCTCTACCTGAAAATATCAAATCTGTGACGGCATTTTCATGATACATTAACTAAAGACCTTCTCCTTTTCTTACCTTTCAGGGCAATGTTTGTAGGTTGACTTCCCACTCACAATCTTGGTGTAGCTCTAGAGTCCCAGCAGAATGCTTCAGACAACAGAAGTTTTATGTAATTTTTGTTTATTTCTTTAGTTCAATCTAGCTAAGAGAAAGGTCTCCATACACCTAGAGATATTTACCAACCTGTTGCCTGGAACTGAGTCCAATTTCTCACCTTTACCTCTGACCAGAGCAGAATGCAGCAGAACGCAGTGACCAATGGAGGAATCAAGCGCCTCCTCCCCCCCCCCGCCCCGCCCCATTTACTTCATCAGCTCCTTCCATTTTGTGGAATGCTGATCAACATTTTCTGTTTTCTATAAGTTGTTAGACAAACGCAGCTCCAAGACGGATCCTCAAAGACTTTTCTTCACCACAGATTACCACTGTAGACCCTCCTGTCAAAGCAAATTCTGAAGCCATCACTAACTGGAATTTGCCTCTTTCCTTCTGTACTCCTTAGATTAAATTGTAATCTAATTCCTTCTCCCTAACCACAAGAAAACCACTATCTTTCCCAAGGCTGAATTCTCAAAACATTACTCGAACTCTGCCATCAACTTTGACACCCATTTCTCTTCTCAACTCTTACACTGCCCTTAAAAATATTACTTCCAGTGCCAATGACCACACCTGCCATGACAGAATTTCATAACAGGATGGGTGCCTGTCATATATGTATAATGTAGGCAAGTGTGATATGAAGTGGGAAGGCAAAGCAGGAAGCCAGGAGGGTGGGTGGGTGAGTGAAAGAAGCATTTAATAACGTATAAAGATGTAGTCAGTAACATTTAATTTTAATCCTTTAACTCCCAATGCCCAGGAGTTAAGGACCTTTACGTGTTTTCAGTTTTGCCCATTCGCAAACTAGTTTCATCCACAAAATCTACTTTCTATTCTTGGCTCACCTTATTTCAAATGGGCCCAAGAGTCTGTAAAGTAATTCGTGTTGTATTTCTATAGATTTTATTTGTATGTCTGTTTTAATAACTAATCTTGTTTTCTTTTGAAATGTTTTAAAAAGATTTTTGAAACATTTTACGAGTTTCAAAGAAAACTTGATACTTAGTATTTTACATATAATCCATAATTCAACTTACTTAAATATAATACAACTGCTTCTAGGGAGATAAGGAGAACTGACACACATTTTGGGACTCTTCTTTGGTATCTTTGCAAAATGAAACACCCAAATACAGAGAGGAGATTTTTTCTCTATATTTGGGCAAGGCTGATGAGACTATGTGTAACCTGCACCCGAATTCGCTAAAGGGTCTTTCTGTTAAAAACGGGACAGGGTGAAAATATTGAATGGAAAAAATTTAAGTAGTTGAAAGTCTTATCCCATGATGGATGATGGGGTGGGAAGGGCTAACCCCTTGAATAGGAAACAGGCCCATAGAAGCATGGTGACAGCCAGCAGGTGGCAGTAGGGGACCACGTCGGAAGAATTTACTGACTTGGAAAGGCCCTGGATGGACCATTGGGCCTAAGAACCAGCATCTGCCAGGAGTTGGTAGAGGGCATGATGCATAGAGAAAGAAATGGTGACAAGGTCTTCCAGAAGCCCAGGGTTAGAATCTGGTGTGTAAAATGAAGGGCTCATACAGCTTAGTGATTATAACCGACAGTACTCTATTAGAAACTTAAAAGTTGCTGAGACACTAGATCTTGATTGCTCCCACCACAAAAAAGAAATGATAATTATGTGAGGTGATAGAGGTGTTAGCTACGGCCATAGTGGTAATCATATTGCAATATATAAATTTATTGAATCAATACATTGTACACCTTAAATTTACACAATGTTATATGTCAATTATGTCTCAATAAAAAAAAATAAAATAAAAAATTAAAATGAAGAGCCCAGAGCTGGGGGTGGTTGGCAGGGAGCAGGGACATATACAAGACTAAGAGGAAGAGGGCAGCACAGGAATGAAATCATCCCCAAGGCAAGGAGGAGGGCGTAGGAGGAAGAGCAAGAGAAAGGTCAGCTTCTGACACACAAGTGACAGGGCAGAGTAGGAAGCAAGTCAGAAAGGGTGAGGGTCACTCCTTTCTGTGTGAACTAATGGTGGCACTGATTTTCAAAAGCTCTAAGAATAAGTGGAATCAACCCAAATGTTCATTGATGGATTAATGAATAAACAAAATGTTATACACACACACACACACATATAACATGTATTACACACACACACACAACACACACACACACACACACACACACACACCCAGAATATTACTCAGCCTTAAAATGGAAGAAAGTTCTGACACGCTACATGTGGATGAATCTTGAGGACATCATGCTAAGTGAAATAGACCAGTTACAAAATGACAAATAACATATAATTATACTTATATAAAGTATTTAGAATGGTCAAATTCATAGAGACAGAAAGTAGAATAGTGGTTGTCAGGAGCTGGGGAAGGGGAGAATGAGGAGTTATTTAATGGAGATGGTATTTTGGTTTTGCAAGATAGAAAAGTTCTGGAAATTGGTTGCACAACAGTGTGAATATATTAACATTACTGAAATGTACACTTAAAATGATTAAGATGGTAAATAAGGTTCTATCTCTTCTGATCCTTAAGGAGTCATAGGCCACTCCAAGTAGGGTGGTAGGACATTAAGTGAGTAAAAAGATAATACCTCATATTTAAATGGCACATTGTAATTTATATAGTTCTAGTGTAAAAATGTGCTGGCTTGTCAAGTCTTCACAGCAACAAATATGGAGTAGGGTGAGTCTCTGTGTTAAAAGTAAGTGGGTGGGCTACATGAAGGATAAATAGAAAAGCACGGAGTGAATGGATTAACAAGGAGTTGGGGGACAAACGCTGGGATTGTTGGGCAGAAACAGGTGGAAGGAATGGAAGAGAAAGAGCAAATCAACAAGCTCATGATCTACTTGATTCCTCTTTTTTTCCTCATATGTGGTAGGTGGTAACCCTAGTCTTGTGTATTCAAATGCTTTCTACTGTTTCTAGGCCCTATTTTCTATAAATTCTGTTCCAAGAAGCAGTACTGCTGCATAATTAAAAGTGTTTGAAGTTTGACCCTGGCCCTTCCCGATTCCCGTGATTTGGGGCAGGTTACTTATCTCTCTTGACTTAACTTTTCTCTCTGATAATAACAGTTGTGGCCACTTCTAAGCCTTCAGTACATATTTTCTCT
This sequence comes from Pteropus medius, assembly GCF_902729225.1. Lineage (NCBI taxonomy): Eukaryota > Metazoa > Chordata > Mammalia > Chiroptera > Pteropodidae > Pteropus > Pteropus medius. Next base: position 959,847 of record NW_024342542.1, on the reverse strand, counting down.
TTTCATTTTTTCAGTCCTGTGACCTCAGGAGGAAACACTGCCCACTGACTGAAGTGATAGGGAATACCCCTTTGAGGTTTAGCTTCATTCCACTTGTCTTGCTACAGTATTCTTGATAAGATCTCCAATGTCATCAAGTAGGAAAAGAAAGTATTTGCAATATGCAAGTTTCGTGTTTAGTAAAACTTGATGACTTCAAGAATTAAAAAAAAAACAAAAACAAAAAACAAAAAACCAACAGTTGACCTGAATGTGGAGTTGGCTGTTCCACAAAGCTTTTCAGAGGTAAGGTGGATGTTTCTGGTAAGTGGCCACCAACAATTTCCCTAAAGTACCCAATTACAATAGCTGGGGTGACATTCTGGGTAATAGGTAGATATTTTTATTAGTCTGACTGAATCACATCATAGAATTTGAGTCAGATTGAACACCAACCCTGCCCTGGTACCAATCTATGGTGCTTATAAAACCTTCTTAGACTCCTCTGTAGTCTGTGGCCTCTGTTAGCCCCAACTCCATGCTGATGCCCACTCTCAAGGCCAAGGACAGAAGACAGCTAATGAGTGTTATTCCTTCACCTTGATTCTCCCATGTGCTCTAGTAATGTCTCCAAGTAAACGAGCTTCCTGGGGAAAGGAACTGTTCTGTATAAGGAAATTTCCCATATAACTCAACTTACCCCTTTTGTGCCATTTTTTTTCTTTAAAATTTAATACTGTTAATAGAAAACTTCTTAAAATAAATTATAGAATTATGTGTCTTCTTTCAAAGTGTATTTAAAATTAATTTAACCTTTCCTTGGTGTCCCATGGCTACCAAGATGTGTAGGAATGTTTGCCCTATGGCCCACACTAGTCTGCTTTTATAGTTCTACCAGCTGGGATTTTAGAGTAACATTTGCTTTCCCCCTTATTCAAAAGTTTTACCTCTTTATTATAGAAAATTTAAAAAATAGAAAAAAGTAGGAAGAAAATTACTCTTCTAGACCTAGAAACATTTAGATGTACTTCCTTCTTGTCTTCTCAGTTCCTTGAGACATTTTTCTATGTATAGCATATTTATTCAACTTAGTTGTAATCTCTTACGGCTTGCACAAATGGTTCTGTCTCCTCTCTCTCTCTTAGTTTGTTAGTCATCCCTTTTTACTGCCTCTAGGGTCACACTACCCCCTCTCCCCCGTCCCTTTCATAATCTGTGACTTCTACTTGTGGGCTGGGGAATGAGTTTACCATAATTATTAGTATTGTAGATAAAGGTGACAATGGATGAGCTCTTCAGAAAAGCCTGCAGCTCATATCACCAGAGTTAGATATGTGGGCTTTGAGATGGCTATTCCAGCTAATTAGCAGATTCCTTGGTCTTCCTACTGAATTCCAGAGATTTTCAGAAATTCTACTCTTAAAGGAGTTGCTACTATTCTGCTCGTACCTCTTGTCACTGAAGGAGTAGATATTCAATTAGAATTTAAGTATCTTGAGGGTAGGGACCATCTTCTGATCATACCTTGTATCATGCTCCACCTATAGTCAGTACTTAAATACTTTTGGTGAAGAGCGTTCATCTGAGATATTCCCAGTTCCAATCCAGACTCTATTTTACCAATATCCTTTATCTTTACCAACGTTTAGATTTTACCATGTTTTAACATGAATAAGGTTAACAGTGACTCAAGGAGTGATTGTGGGGGAAATCTCTGAATACTCTTTCACCCAATCTCTGGCCCTATCCTCACTTTCATATGGCAAATTATTCCTCTTCCACTCTAAATCCCTCAGTGTGAAGCATGTGATCTGGGCCTAAACCAATCAGCATCATCTCCCAGCTACAGTAATTGGCTCAGAGTTGGACACATGGCCCAGCTAGACCTAGTTAGTGTAAACTTCAGGACTTCTGGGAATGCAGGGATAAATAAAGATGCTTGCTTCTTTTTGCTGGATGTGAAATTGGAAGGATATTGCCCCAGGAGTTCCTGGCAGCCACCTTCCAGCCATGAGGATGCCTTTTATAAATGGTACAAGTATGGACATGAGCAGAGCTGTACTGAGCTATAGAAAACAGGGTTTGATTACATCTTTGAACCTCTGTGTTCCTGTATGTGGCCATGCCTGAAGCCAAATCTACCACTGGTCAGTTAAGTTACTGTTGCAGGTTAGGATCTCCAGAAGCAGACATGGAGATACAGCTATGGCTGGAGCATAAGAGCCCTGACTTTGAAGAGTGGTAAGGTCCTTGAGGGTAGGGCTCTGACGTCGTGAACTCACTAATTTGATCACAGATGTTTATACACAGGAGAAATTCATTAAGTATTTTATGAGCCAATTAAAAAATAATTAGTGATTATGATATATAGGTAAACAAATTATTTATAGCTTTCTTTTCTGTTTGTTAGCTTTTTGTATTTTCATCAATATCAGTTTTCTTGATATATGAATACTTACTTTCAGCATACTCCATATTTAGAGAAAAGACTTTAATTACTGAAGTCGATTGCATTAAACTATAATGCCCACTATACATTATAGTGCATCTATATGATTGATGCCAAATGTTTCACTCTTTGTTGGAATGGAGAGTTGAGAGAAGTACTTTGATAGTAGTTCATCTATGACCTGTGTGGCTGAATATAGAGAAGGAGGAAACTTGGGCAAAGACACTTTTTCCAGGGCTGATCTTACATTCACCCACACATAATGTAGAAGGCTACACATGAAGAAGTGATATTGTATGTGAACCTGTATGCATGTATTTGATTGTAAACATGGCTTTACCCCACCCAGAGAATATACACTGATTTTAATGCACAGATGGTAGAAGAGGAGGTTTATCTTGGTCAATTTTAACAAAACTGAAAGAAGAAAAGATTCAAACAAATAATAACTTGGATGTGAGATTTCTTGTTTTGATTTTGTTTTTATTTATTTATTTTTATAATATTGTAGTAAGAAAAAATAAAGAAGTACAAATTGGCAGTTACAAAATAGTCATGGGTGTGTGAAGTACAGCATATGGAATATAGTCAATAATATTGCAATAACTGTATAATACCAGATGGGTACTAGACTAATTGGGGGGATCACTTCATAAATTATATGTCTAGCCACTATGCTGCTCAACTAAAACTAATATAAAATAATATTGAATGTCAACTGTAATTGAAAAATAAAAATGATTTTAAAAAGAAAAAAACATTTAGAGGACAACCATAAAAGTGGAAAGTTACAGCAGTTAATTGTATTGTGTTAGCCTATGCCTCTGAGGCATCTAACCTAGAAAAACCCTCTAGTTACCTAGTTTCACCTGAAATTAGGTGGGTCTGAAAGCCCATTACATGCAATTCAAGGATGGTTATTAGAAAATAGAATAGAAACCATCTCTGTTTTGTTCTGGCTCATTATTTTCTGTTTTTCACTTGTATTGCTGTAGCACTCCCCTCTTTTTCCAGGTCTGGCTAATGCTTCAAATAATTGCAGACACATTTTCCTCTCTTGGCTTTGAGAGATCATGGAGCATAATTAGTTTGGGCGAATTCAGCATGGTTTTATTCTCATTGCTTGTTTTTGGTGAAAAGAGGGACAGAATAAAGCTCCCTAGCTTCAATTTTAGTCAGAAACAAACCTAGGTCTTATAGAGAAATGTATCTGATTTTGCCTTTGGAAGATGATTTTAAAACCACTCCTTTCTTTTATGAGCGCCTTCCAAAATACATTGTAGGGATGCTTTACACCAGTGCTGTGAGGTAGAGCATCCTTGACGATGAAATTGTTTTAAAATTTCAGTACTGTTCAGTACATTAGCCACTAGCTAGCTACATGTGGCTGTTGTGGCTGTTCAGTACATTAGCCACTAGCTAGCTACATGTGGCTGTTGAGGACTTAAAATTTGGCTAATGTGATTGAGGGACTGAGTTTTTAATTTTATCTACTTTTAATTAATTAAAATTTAAATAGCCACATGTGGTTACTACATCATATAACTAGTGGCCAGCCCAGGGCTGATAAAGCCATGCAATTATATTATTAAGATGAAATCCTTCCCATATTTCTGTCCTGGTATCCTTAGCATGCAGGCCTCTATCCTCATGCTCCTTGCCTTGTGGCTGCAAGTGACTGCCGTACCTCCACCCTTCATATATGCATTCCAGCAGGAAAAAAGGAGGAAGAGGAATAAGAGACACTAGAAATCATCTGAATATATCACATAGCTACTCTTAGCTGTAATAGAGATTGGGAAATGGAATTTTTAGTTTTTACAGCCTTTATAGTAGAGGTAGGCAAAGCAAAAATAGAGGTTGGGTCAGCCAATCTATACTGTCTGTCTCAACAACAACAAAAAAATAGCTGATTAGGTATCTGCCTGGCAAAGTGGCAGGCAGACAACTTGAAGCTATCCAAGTGATCCCAGTGTAAAAGTGATTATGTCCATTTTCAGTTTATGAAATCTAAGAGATTTAAGTGCAGAAAGGTTAAGTGATATATCTAAAATCATACAGATAATACCTTAAGGAATAGGGTTTCTTAATCTTGGTTGAGGAGTGGAATTATCTTAGGGAGATTTTAACAATCTCAATGCCCAGACTACAGCCTTGACCAATTAATTCATTCTCAAGAGGGGTGGGGTGGGTAGAGTGCAGCTAAGGTTGAGGACTGTGTTGTGGTACCTATTGCTGCATAACAAAGTATCCCCAAGACTTTATATCTTTAAACAACCACCATTTTCTTATGGTTTACTGTGGTGATTCTTCTCTCCCACGTTGTGTTGAAAATAACCACTCCATGATGTTCACTGAGCAGATGGCTGGTCTGGAGGGTCTAAGATGGATCCACCCATATGCCTGCCACCTTGATGGAAATGGCTCTTCAGAAGCTGGGCTTAGCTGGGACAATTGACTAGAGTATCTACGTGTGGCCTCTCCAGCACTGGGGCCTCAAGATAGTTGAACTTCTTACATGGCAGCTCAGGGCTCTAAGAAAGAATATTCTAGTGAATAAAGAATATGATCTAGCCTTGGAAATAACACAGTGTCACTTGTTCTGTACTTTATTGGTCAAAGTAGTATTTAGCTCACTCAGATTCAAGGGGAGGGATATAGACCACACCTGTCTTAGTCCATTCAGGTTGCTATAACAAAATACCATAGACTGGGTAGCTTATAAAAACAGAAATTTATTTCTCACAGTTCTGGATGCTGGGAAGTCCAAGATCAAGGCACCAGCATAGTCACGTTCTGGTAAGGGCCTGCTTCCTGACTCATAGCCAGTGCCTTCTCATTGTATCCTCACATGGTGGAAGGGGTCAGGAAGCTCTCTGGAGTCTCTTTTATAAGGCACTAATCCCATTCATGAGGGCTCTACCCTCATGACTTAAGCACTTCCCAAAGGCCTCACATCCTAATACCATTGTTTTTGGGGATTAGGATTTCAACATATGAACTTTGGGGGGACAGACTATAGCACACCTCCCTTTACTCTCAGTGGGAGGAAAGTCACACAGTTTGTGGTCATGTTTTAAAACCACTATGGACTGTTTACAGAGCAGTGGTCCTCAAACTTTAATGTGCATTTGAGCTTCCTGGGGTTCCTATTGAAATACATATTTAGATTTAGGTCTGGAATGGAGCCCGATTCTATACAGGGATGCCAACACTGCTGGTCCTTGAACCGCACTTTGAGTAGCAATGGTGTAAGAGGATTCAAACCTCAAGCTGTTCAGCTGTGTCTTTCTGACTATCCCACACCAAGCAGTCATTCAGAATTCAGTCCTCACTGCCTTTGTGAGTGTGTGTGTAATAGGTAATAGGGGCTGTTAAAGAGAAAACTCTGTCCCCCTGCAGCAAAAAGATCAAAATATCAAATCAGGCTCAAGCGGTGAGCAAAGACACAGTTAACAGAGTTTTCAGCAAGAACCTATGTTTTTTTTTAAGCAGTGATTTTCCTGGACAACCTGGGTCCTAGATCACACAGTGAGACCTGGCTTTGTCACCAATTACCTGTGGAAGCATAAATTACCATTATCTCGAATATACAATGGGATAAAGACAGTCTTTTCAATAAATAGAGCTGAGAAAATTGGGCAGATACATGGAGAAAATAAAAAGAAAGAAAGAAACTGGACTGCCTTCTTATACCGTATACAAGAATTAGACTCAAAATGGATTAAAGACTTAAATGTTAGACCTGAAACCATAAAACTTCTAGAAGAAAATATAGGCAGTAAACTCTCTCATATTGGTAACAGTAATTTTTTCCCCAATGTATCTTCTTGGGCAAGGGGAAAAAAAAGAAAAAGAAACAAATGCTACTGCATCAAACTAAAAAGTTTTTGTTCAACAAAGGAAACCATCAACGAAACAAAAAGACAACTGACTGATTGGGAGAAGATATTTGCTAATGCTACATCGGATAAGAGGTTAATATCCAAAATATATGAAGAATTCATACAACCCAACAACAAAAACCACAAACAATCCAATTAAAAAATGGGCAGAAGATCTGAACAGATATTTCTCCGAAGAGGAAATATAGATGGCCAATAGACATATGAAAAGATGCTCAAGGTCACTGATCATCAGAGAGATGCTAATTAAAACCACAATGAGATATCACCTGACACCTGTCAGAATGGCTATCATCAATAAATCAAGAAACAAGTGTTGGCGAGGATGTAGAGAAAAAGGAACTCTCATACACTGTTGATGGGATTGCAAATTGGTATAGTCACTGTGGAAAACAGTCTGGAGGTTTCTCAAAAACTTAAAATGGATGTACCTTTTGGCCTAGCAATTGCTCTTCTGGGTATTTATCTAAAGAAAACCAAAACAATAATTCATAAAGATCTATGCACCCCTATGTTCATGGCAGCACAACGTACAATAGCCAAATATGGAAGCAACCTAAATGTCCATCAACAAATGATTGGATAAAGAAGTTATGGTTCATATATATAATGGAATATTACTCAGCCATTAAAAAAATAAAATCCTACCATTTGCAATGACATGTATGGCTCTAGAGGTTATTATGCTGAGTGAAATAAGTCAGACAGAGAAAGATAAATACCATATGATTTCACTTATATGCAGAATCCAAGGAACAAAAAGAACAAATCAATCAAATACAGACTCACAAATAGAGAGAACAATCTGGCGACAGCCAGAGGGGAGGAGGGTTGGGGTGCTGGAAGAATAGGGTGAAGGGTTAAAGAAGTACAAATTAATCGTTGATAGATAGTCACAGGATTGGGGAGCATGGCATAGGGAATGCAGTTAACATTAATGTAATGGCTAGGTGGAGAGCCAGAGGAGAGAAAGAGCAATTAGGGGGATTGTTTTATAAACTATATAAAAGTCTAACCAATGACTGTATACTTGAAACTAATAAAAATAAATTTTAAAAAATTACCTTTATCTCTAGGTTTTCTTATCTATAAAATTAGATAAATACAGATATTCCCTAAGGTCTCTTCTAGCTCAAACTAGCTCCACCATCCAGTTTCAGAGAGTGGTTACAGTTGTTTCACTGAAAGTGTAAGTTTGTCTCAAAAGTGTAACCAGAGAGACAATGTAGCATATTCTGAGGTAATTTGTTCTGGTCTTCACCCCTGTTCTAGGTGTTCACATTGTCTCAGTTATGAGCACTTGCCTGAGCCTCAGTCCTGGCCAAAACGCTTCAAAGTCAGCCTTAATCCTGCTCCACCACAGACTCCCACCATGATAATATAGCCATCGGTCTCTCAGACACTGAATTAGGATGCTGAATTTTGATAAGGACAACCATTTCTCCAATCAAAATATTTAACCTCTGTGACAGAATTAATATAATGGGTAATTAGGTTTCTGCTGTGATAATGCTCTGTAACAAACGACCCAAAGTTCAGTGGTTTATACAGCATTTATTTCTCACCCCTAGGCCTCAGGGTTGGTTTGGACAGGTCTGCCTCAAGCTGGGAAGTCTGAGTTCAGATATGCTCTTTAATTCTGATAACATCAGTTACATGGAACATGTTTTTCAAATGGTGATGGCAGAGGAACAAGATGTCAAGTCAAATCAAGCAAACATATTTAGAGCCTCTGCTCATGTCATGTTCACTATTGTCCCATTGGCCAAAGTAAGTCATGTGACCAAGGCTGACGCCCATGAGGCAAGGACATTTACCTACTTTACTAGCACTCCCTGCAAGATCACAGAGTGCAGAGATAAACTTTTAATAAGGGGAGGGAGTAAAGAGTGGGGACATTAATCTAATCTGCTACAATGGGGCATAGCTTTTTCTCCCCAATGTTTTATTATGAAAATTTTAAAACACAGAAAATTTGAAAAAAATTTAGTGAATACCCATATATTCTCTATTTAGATTCTTTAATTAATATTTTACCATACTTGGTTTATCATAGTATCCATCTCTCTATATCATTATCCATTCATCAATTAATCTTATTTTTGGTGCATTTCAACATAACTTGCACGCATTAGTAACATTTCTTCTTAAATACTTAAGCATGAATAAAGTCGACTAGAGTTTAATATTGTTTACAGTTAAATCTTCTCCTTTGAGGTAACATTTACATACAAAAATGCACAAATCTTCAATGGACCATGCCATAAATTTTGACAAATGCATACACCTGTGTAACCCAAACTCCACTCAAGATATAGGACATTATTATCAAACTAAAAAGTTCCCTTGGGACATAGCTTTTCAAAAGTTTTTCTTTTTTGTCTCATAACTTTACCAACTGCAGATGATATAGTCTAAAAATTGCCCCACCGTTAAGCAGAATACACTGGAATAAGCAGAAACACCATGTGGAAAGAACATAATGTTGTCCCTCCTGGGGCAGCTTGGGATTGTGGCCAGAATTACAGAGTGCTCATAGAAGGAGGACATTTATTTGTTTCACAATTATTTCTGAGAGCCTGCAGAGCTGCTGCCACTCTACAAGAAACCTCTGTGTGAATTATAAAAATTCTCACCCTCTGGGTAGGTGTAGCTCTTCTCACTTATCTTGAGGAACCCAGAGGACCTTTGTGCAAATTAGAAAGAGCCTCCCTTTCCCAAATGGAAGCAGTCTCCACCAGGGTGCAGGTTTGATGAGCAGGAAGGGCTGGATTTTAGTTCTGGTTAATATGCTATCCCCTTGGCATACACTCTTGAAAACAACCTGCACAACCATACATGAAGCCTTAGGTGACTGCTATGTGCCAGGTCCTGTGTGGTAGGTGCTGGTGAGACTGTGATCAGGAAAGCAGACATGATTTCTGGCTTCAAACAGCTTACATTCAAGTGGGACAAACTTATATTCCAGAGATGAACAATCTATTCAGCAGCAACTGGGAAATGACAGTAGTTAGAAATCTTGACACATAGTTGATACATGAACTGTCTACAGTTGATAAAGAAAGACTGAAAATTCTTGAAGTCCACATACAAGAAAACACTGACTCTGACGTTGTTGGAACTAGAATCCAGCAGGACTAAGACAGAAACAGCTCCCTAGTCACACCTTAAGGCTTTCTATTAATGGAGAAAAAATTAGAAAATAATATTTTAGCCACAGAGTATATAATCATTGTCCACTTTCAATACATTCATATTTTGGTTCATCATTAGTGAATCATTTCATATTGCAAGCTGAGACATTCTTGACTAATTCTTTCCACTTTATTTATAAAGTCCTAAGTTGAAAGAATTATTTCCAGGGGTAGATCTCATTCGTGAGCCACGTAGGTTCTGTACCTATGTGAAACACTCAGAGAAAATACAGAGTAGGAGAATCATGGGAAAAGGAGAGTGCATGGCCCCTGACCATATTCTAGAATAATAAATACATAATGAAAAATCACAACAGTATTAATAGTAAGATAAACCTGTTAGCCAAACAAAACATGCTTATGGAATGAATTTGACCTATCTGTGATCTCTGAAGTCTATGATGGAAATGTACATGTGCTATATCCATCAGACAGACCAGGTAAGTGGCAACAGTATCTGTCATGGAACAAGTTATAGCCCTGTAGAGTAGGGAGGTCCATTTTAACCTTGGAATGGAATATGTTACTCATGTTCTGGGCCGTATTATTCTTTTTAATAATTAAAAAAATTTTTTCTATTATGGCTGGCATACAATTTTATATCAGTTTCAGGTGTACACCATAGTGATTAGACATTTATATAACTTCCAAAGTGACCACCCCAATAAATCTAATACCCATTTGACACAGTACATAATTACTACAATATTATTGACTATATTCCCTATGCTGTACTTTATATCCCCATAACTATTTTTTAACTATCAATTCGTACTTTTTGATCCCTTCCCCTCTTTCACCTACCCCATAACCTGGCAACCATCAAAATATTCTCTGTATCTATGAGTTTTTTTCTGTTTTGTTTTTCTGTTCAGATTCCATATGTGAGTTAAATCATATGGCATTTGTCTTTCTCTGACTTATTCCACTCAGCACAATATCCTCTAGGTACATCTATGTTGTTACAGATGGCAAGATTTCATTCTTTTTTATGGCTGAGTAATATTCCATTGTATATATGTGCCACCTCTTCCTTGTCCAAACATCCATTGAGGGACACCCAGGTTGCCTCTATTTCTTGATTATTATAAATAATGTTGCAATGAACATATGGATTCACATGTCCCTTCTAAGTAGTATTTAGGGTTTCTTTGGATAAATACCCAGAAGTAGAATAACTGGGTCTTCCTTTGTCTCTTGTTATAAAGTCTGTCTTGTCTGGTATAAGTATTGCTACCCCAGCTTTTTTGTTTCCATTTTCACGAAATTTCTTTTTTCATCCCTTTACTTTCAGTCTGTGTGTGTCTTTTGATCTGAAGTGAGACTATTATAGGCATCATATATAAGGGTCTTGTTTTCTTATCCATTCAGCTACCCTATTTTTTGATTGGAACATTTAATCCATTTACATTTAAAGTACTTATTGATAGATATGTAGTTATTGCCATTTTATTATTCATAATTTTTTATATTTTTTACTTTTCTTCTTCTTAAAGAAACCTCTTTAACATTTCCTGTAATATTGGTTTGGTGGTGATAAATTCCTTTAACTTTTTCTTGTCTGGCAAGCTGTTTATCTGTCCTTCGATTCTAAATAAGAGCTAATATAATATTGTATACCAACTGTAAGTGAAAAATTAAAAATATTTTTAAAAGAATGGGGCCATATTATCTTAAGTTAAAGAATAAAGAATTATCTGAAGGTGGTTATGATGCTGTAGCAGTTACAATTAAGTTTTGCTGCAAAAAGCAAACTCCCTCCCCCTAACAAATAACAGGATAGAATTTTCTCTCCCATTTCTTTCAGGTAAAGGAAATCTGGAGTTAGGCTGTCCACAAATAGTAGAGTGCCTTCAGGTTGTCATTGCAGACTCAGTCTCTTCTCTTTTTGCCCTGCCATACTCAATGCTTCATCTTCAAGGTCACTTCATGGTCTAAGTTGCCAGATGGTGCTACAGCCATCAAGTCTGTCTTGCAGTCTGAAAGAAAGAAAAAAAGAGGAAAGACAAAAGGTTAAGGATCCTACCTGGAGGACCCACCAAATGCTTCCACTCACATTTCACTCATCAGAACTTAGTCCCATGGCCATACCTTGGTGCAAGGGAGCCTGAGAAATGTAGTTTTTGTTTTTGCCTTTTAGCTAGGCTCATTGACTCGATTTCAGTTACTAAGGAAATAAGGATAGAAGAAGGAGATATTAAAGGCTGACTAGTTATCTCTGCCTCAGTCATAAATAAGTGGCTCATATTGAAACTACTACTGCTAGGATGGGTTTGTAGGAACTGAGGAATAAATTCTGTACAAAATTTATTTACATAAAGCTGGTTTTAAATTTTTCAGAAGAAGGCAAGAGAAATTCATATAACATAAAATTAACCATCTTAAAGTGAACAATTCGGTGGCATGTAGTACATTCACAATGTTGTGCAACCATCACTTCTATCTAGCTCTAAAACATTTTCATAATCCCCAAAGGAAATCTGAAATTTGTTAAGCTCCCAATTCTTTCTTTCCCCCAGCACCTGGTAACCACCAATCTGTGTTCTGTCTCTAGAGTTTAACCAATTCTGTATAATTCATATGAATGGAATCATATAATATGTGATTTTTGTGTTTGGCTTCTTTCACTTAGCCTAGTTTTCAAAATTCATCCACATTGTAGCACGTGTCAGTATGGTCATGTGCCACAGAAGGACATTTTGGTCAATGATGAACTGCATATACACTGTTGGTTCCATAAGATAATAATGAAGCTGAAAAATTTCTATCACCTAGTGACATCATAGCTGTTGTGACATTGTAGTGCATCACATTACTCATGTATTTGTAGTGATGCTGGTGTAAACAAACTTACTGTGCTGCCAATCATATAAAAGTATAGCATATACAATTATATACAGTGCATAATACTTCATAATGATAGTAACTGACTATGTTACTTGTTCATGTATTTATTATACTATAATTTTTTATCATTGTTTTAGAGTGTATTATTTTACTTATAAAAAAAAGTTTGCTGTAAAACAGTATGCTGTGTTATGCTGGCAGCAGCCTTATCCATCTCATGTTTACTGCATATCTTGATTGAATCATATTGTCTTCCACTTGATTCAGTCTTGTGTCATTTTTTGCAGTAACATGCTGTGCAGCCTTGTAGCTTGGGAGCAATAGGCTATATCATATAACATAGGTGTCTAGTAGGCTATATCATCTAGGTTTGTGTAAGGGCACTCTGCAATATTCATATAATGATGAAATTGCCTAAAGATGCATTTCTCAGAACATGTCCCTATCATTAAGTGGCACGTGACTGAAGTGTATTTCTTTTTTTATGGCTGAATACAGGAGGAGAATCCTCTTAGCAGGTGCAGTACCAGCCCTCCATGCCACATTTTAAATAAAGGCCCCAACAAAAATTGGTTGCTTAATAGTTGGTTAAGGCAGATGTTCATGTAAGTACCAAGATTTTGATATAAGTACCTTCTTCATAGCTAATGGATCCTTAATTTTCTTTGAAGCAGCGGGATCACAACTGCACTAAGCCAACCATAACAAACCTGTTCCTTGTTTTCCCAGCCTCTCTTGCAGCCAGAGGTGGCCACTTAAGCTCTGGGCAATGAGACCCAAGTCTGCTGGGCCCCAGGGCAATAAATCTGGAAAAGCTTTTGCTTTCTTGATAAAAAGTGAGCAGCTGCAAAAAGAAAAAATTATAAATTAAAATACTAACAAAGTAAAAATAAGGAGGAGGGATAGAAGTTGCAGGGGCCCTTCCCTCATCTTTCTGCTCTGAAACCAGACCTGATGGTTGGAGCTATAATATGTTTCTCTCAATCATAAAGGTTCAGCTACATGGAGATGGGGGCCTTATATCACTGAACCTGTACTATGGAGAGAATATCTGTTATATGAGCTAAATAGACTCCTATTTGTTTCAGCCATTGAGAGACAGGTTTTCTGCTACTTCTAGCAAAAGTATTTTTAATAAACCTGCCAAATTCCTTTTAAGTGATTGGTTCTCCCATACATGTCAGAGGCAGAAGTTTACAGCTGCCATGCAAAGAAAGATATCTGTGGAAAGGAATCCTAAGCTATATTGTGGCGAACCTCTGGCTAGAGTCTAAGGCTGTACTTTTCTAACATGGCAACTGAATCATTAAACATATAGTCTGCGTTGGTTTGTACAGGCATTAAAAGCACCAGCACCTGGGTCATCCTATGTCTTTTTGCCTCTCTTGCATTAAGAAAAAGATCATTTATTTACACTTGTGGTAGTCAATACAGCCATGAGGGTTCCCCAGGGGCCATTCAACCTTAGCTGTCACCAACTTATAGAACAGTGCACTGCAGTGGGAGCCCTGGATGAAAGCCCAAATTTAGATGATGCTAAAAGAAGCTAAAAAATACAATACCTACATTTTGCTTAATGTAGCGAGATGGAAGCATGCATATAGAAGGGTCAAACCTAAATTATTAGTAAAGGCTTTATGGACTCTCTTGAGCTCTTAATAAGCTCTTTTTGATTTTAAAACACCTTGCTAATAAGAGCATTCTCTCCAGCATTTGCTTAAATATTTTCAGATTACTTTAAGATAATTAAAAAATAATCTGGAGGTTTCCAAAAGCTTAGCTTAAATGACTCACATTTTAGAAGAATCTCAATGTATATAATGAGAAGCATAAAACAAAACTATCAGTGCCTAGAAATGACTTTGCTTTAGTTCTAGAGAATCTGAACTGAGACTATGTTTTGAAATTGAATCTGGAGGGATTTTTGTTCTTTGGAAATAGAATAAAGAATAAAGTGCTCTGATTTGGGGATGATAAAATAGCTGAAAATACCAACTTTTTAATATTTAGAAGTAACTTTAATTTAGAATACATTACAAGGGTATGATAGCATTAAATATATAAAAAATATTTTAAACCCTTCAGTTTCCCAGGACTGCACTGAATTTTAGCTACACATTCACCAACACAGATCAACTAAGTGGATATTTCCAGCTGATATTCCAGAGAAAGAGAGCAACAAAAGTAAGAAGGGGGCTGAAAATATATTAGGCAAAAGCAAATGATAACTAAAAAGATATGAATACTAAATAAAGTAGATGGTCAAGAATCTACATGAGGTACCTTGGGAAAATACAGAATTAACAAAATTCACAAAATGATTTCCAATTAAATTGCATTATATATATATATATATATATATATACACATATACATATACATATATATATACACATATATACACACATATCCTCTGCTTTATTTATATATATTTAATTATTTACTCAACAAATATCTTTTGAACATCTACTATGTACCTGGCATTGTGCTCAATACATTGTTTAACTAGAGCTAAGTACAAAAAAGAAACAATAAAACCCACAAGAACAATAACAAAAAAAACTCAATCCCTGCCTACAAAAAGCTTAATGTAAAGTGAGAATGTCAAAAAATAATGTGACATGGAAGGGGTCATATTACAAGTAAATATGGAGTATTAAGGGAAAATATAGGAAACAGACCTAACCCAGATTAAGGAGGCTTCCAGGAGTAGGTAGTGTCTGAACTGGGCTTTCAACAACTAGCAGCAGGTGCAAGGTCAAAATGATTGATAAGGCAAACAGAGAGACATATACAACAACTCAGAGGTATAAGATTTTTTTTTTTAATTCAAGTATAGTTGACATACAATATTATATTAGCTTCAGATGTACAACATTTATATGTTTTATGATGTGATTACCACACTAAGTCTAGTAACCATCTGTCTCTGTGCAGTTTTTACACTATTATAGACTATATTCCCTTTCACCTTTTCACCCATCCCTCTGCCCCCTCCCCTTTGGCGACCGCTAGTTTGTTTTTTGTTTCTATAAGTCTGTTTTGTTTTGTTTATTTGTTTTGATTTTTAAAAAACTCCACATATAAGTGAAATCATATGATATTTGTCTTTCTCTGTCTGACTTATTTCATTTAGGACAATACCCTCTAGGTCCACCCATGTTGCCGCCAATGGCAGGATTTCATTCTTTTTTATTGCTGAGTAATAGTCCATTGTATATACCACATTTTCTTTATCCATCTATCGATATGCACCTAGGTTGCTTCCATATCTTGGCTATTGTAAATAATGCTGCAGTGAACATAGCCATGCATATATCTTTTTGAATTAGTGTTTTCATTTGATGCACTTAGGGAAGAATGAGATAGTAGGAGTGTGGCTAGAGATGAATCTGGAGAGGTAGGCAGGAGACAAAGCACAAATTTATTACTGAGGATAGTCTAGGTTTTACTGTGATAACAACCCCTCCACCAAGAAAAAGCCCACCTCCAGACTATATGTCGTACACGGCTTTCCCAGCTTATAATACTCCCATCTCAACCTGAGGTTTCAGGATTCCCTACTGCAGAGGAGGAGAGCACAGATAATTATGCACCTGTTCTTAAAAACATCTGCCCAGAAGTGACACTCATCGCTTCTGAACTCATTTTGTTGCTCAAAGTGTGTCATAAAGCTACCAGAAACTTCGAGGAGGTGAAAGCCACATCTTCTCCATGTTCAAAAAGAGGAAGGAATTAGACATACTAGAGATAACCAACCAGCTAAGTCCACCACAGGCTTTATGTACTATGTAGGAATTTTGATTTTATTCTCAAATGTAGGCACAGTTTCAAGCAAAGACCAAAGAAACATGAGGAACTCAGGATCACCCAAGTTCCTCTGACTTTGATTACCCTCTGATTTTGACTGCCCTCTGATTTTATACGGCAAGTCTCCATAGAGTGGTTTTAGGGTCTAGTCAAGAAAACAGAACCAGTAGCTGTTTTAACAGGGGAGGTGTAATACAGGGAATGGGCTACATTCGTGTTGGAGACCTGGGAGAGCAAAAACGCAACTTTGATAGCAGCCACCGTCCCCAGCTTTGGGAGCACAGCAAGGAAGAGGTGGGGTTGCCAGAACCTGGGGATTCACAAGAGAGGTCCTACAGAATTCATATTTGGACCTCTTAGGAGGCCTGGTTGCTGCTGCTGAGGCTGGTTCTGGAAGCTCTGAAGGAAGATGGAGACTGCAGCAAACTACTGCTGCTGGGGCAAAGCAGTCAGGAATAGCAGGAACCAGGAAGGAAGTCCTCTTCCCCTCTTGCTGCCTTCCACTCTCCATCTAGGTCCTCCCGTTGGCAGAGCCTAACTGGACAGACTGCCATGACTCAAACTTCTCTCACATGCGACCCCTAGTCATCTTTCAAACTCTCTCTTGGTTTTCTTTTATTTTACTAGTATTTAAAAAAATTGAGCTATAATTGACATATAACATTATATTAGTTTCAAGTATACAACATATGATTCAATATTTGTGTATATTGTGAAATGATCACCACAGTAAGTCTAGTTAACATCTATTACTGCATAGTTGTAATATTTTTCTTTTGATAAGGATTTTTAAGACATATTCTCTTAGCAACTAGTATTTATGTAAAAAAAAATGAAGCTATGTTCATGAAATCTTGGATTTGCCTGTTTTACATCTTTTTAAAAAATTGACTTAGGATTTTGTTATGCTATCTCCGTCTTTTGGGTCACCAATTTAATTTGTATATTAATTATCATTCTTGTACTTTGGACTTAATTTTCTAGGCTTTCTGTAATTTTTTTTTTGAACTGAACATATTTTCTTTTTCCCCCACTGTGATTCATTTTAATTAACCAATTAAAGTATAGCTGACATACAGTATTATATTAGTTTCAGGTGTACAACATAATGATTCGACCTTTATATTCTTCATTTTGTCTCTCCAGCCTGGGATCTTCCACTTGCTACTCTGTAGGGGTACATCATGTTTCCTAGTTGGTGTCCCAGCTCTTCTATCACCTCCTGTATTACCAATTATCTGCATTAAATATCCTCTGTTGTAAGTACTTAAAGTGGTTTTTGTTTTTCTCATTAAATCTGAAGTAAATTAGTAACTTTCCAGTTTATTTGTGAAAACCGATAACAGAGCTAATTTTGGACACCTGATTTTCAATTCTAGAAAAACAGGCCTCTAACCATGATGCTAAGATTTATGCCCATAGACTTCGTAGTATTCTGTGGGTACAGTGTGGATGTGCCTGAACTTAAGGTTTCAGCTTTCCTTTTCAGCCACATTCTGCCACATTTCAGGGTAACTGAACTCAGGAGATAGCTCTAGGGGACCTCTTGAGATCTTAACCACCTCCTTAAACCAACATAAAATTGGAGAATGTCCAAGGATAACCAAAGGGTTTGTTAACACATGACAAGGAGGAATTATTAATTAACATATTGTAAAATATATTTTTACTGTACAGTTGTATGAATTTAACATGGGTACAGCTTCATATAACCATCACCACAATCAGGATACAGAACAGTTCCATCACCCCCAAAACCTCCCCTGTGCTGTCCCTTTATAGTTATACTCTCCTTCTCCCACTAACCCTTGGTAACTACTGATCTGTTCTCCATAACTAGTTTTGTTTTTTTGAGAATGTCATAGAAATGGAATCATATAGTATACAACCTTTGAGATTGACTTCCACTCAACAAATGGCTTTGAGATTCATTCAAGTTTTTAGGTATATCAATTGTTTATTCTTTTTTATTGTTGAGTGTTATTCCATTATATGGATATACTAGGATCTGTTTATTCTTTCACTTACCGAGGGACATTTGGGTTGTTTTCAGTTTTTGGCTATTATAAACAAACCTTTTATTAACATTCATATACAGGTTTTTGTATGAATATATTTTCGTTTCTCTTGGATATATACCTAGGAGTGGGACTGCTTGCTGTTTTGGGTAAATGCGTGTTAATGTTAATAAGGAACTGGCTGTTTTCCAGAGTGGCTGCACCAGTCTGCGTTCTCACCTTCACTTGGTATTGTCAGTATCTTTTATTTAAGCCATTATGATAAGTGGTAATCGTGGCATTAATTTTCATTTCCCTAATGGCTAATGATGTTAAACATCCTTTCACATCATTATTTATCATTAACATATCCTTTTTGGTGAAGCACCTGTAAATTCTTTTGCCCATTTTTCAATTTAGTTTTTTTCACATGAATGTCTAATTATTCGGAACCATTTGTTGAAAAGAATGTACTTTGCCCAGTGAATTGCTTTTATATTTTTGTCAAAAATTAATTAACCATATTTGTGTGCAGTCTTATTTCTGGACTATTCTGTTACATCGATCTGTATATCTATTCCTTAGCCAATACCACCTCGCTTGATTGCTTTATACTTTATATAGTAGCTTTATAATAAGTCTTATATTGGGTAGTATGAGGTCTCCAATTTTATTTTTCTTTTAAAAAGTTGTTTTGGCTATTCAGTTACTTTGACTTTCTTATTAATTTTAAATTTCCCTTGTATAGATTTACAAAGGTTTCTGCTGGGATTTTGATAGGAATTGCATTCAGTCTGTACATCGATTAGAGAGAATTAAGATATTGCTAGGTTTAGTCTCCAATCCATGAACACAGTATGTCTCTCTATTCATTTAGGCCTTCTATGCTTTCTTTCAGCAATATTTTGTAGTTTTCACCATATAGATTTTGAACATATTTTGTTAAATGTGTATCTAAGTTTCTATGAGTCTGTTTCTATTGCCAGAGGGGAGGAGGATGGGTGGACGGGTAAAAAAGATGAAGGGGAATACAGTCAATAATATTGTCATTACTTTGCATGGTGACAGATGATTACTTGAATTAGTGGGGTGATCACATTGTAAGGTATAAAAATGTCGAATCACTATATTGCGCACCTGAAATTAATATAACTAATATAATATTGTATACCAACTATACTTAAATAAAAAATAAAAAATAGAAAAAATGTATATATATTTCTTTTTTTGTCTACTAATCAAGTAATATATTTAAAAAATTTACATCTCAAATTGCACATTGCTAGTATATAGAAATATTATTGATTTTTGTGTGTTGACCTTGTATCCTGAGACCTTGCTTAACTCACTTATTTAATTCTAGGATTTTATAGATTCCTTGACATTTTCTAAGTAGATGATCACGTCATCTGTGAATAGGAGAAATTTTCTAATATCCTTTGAGAACCCCTCTCTTTTCCTTCTGTTTTTTTGTACCTTCTAGAGTTTTTATTCCTCTCCTTCCTCAGTATTCCATTTAAGTCTACATATTATGATTTTTGCTATATCTGTATGCTTTTGATTTTTTCGTGCCTTTTGTCTTGTCTAGGCATTCCACTACAATGTTGAATAGGAATGGTCGATAGTAGACTTTCTTGCTTTTTTCCTCAACTTAGGGGGAAAAATCAGACTTGAACATTAAAAATGTTGTTAGCTATATTGGTTTTTTTGGACATGCTCTTTATCTGGTTGAGGAAGTTCACTTTTATTCTTATTTTGTTGAAAGTTATTCTTTGTCAAATGCTTTCTCTGCATCAATATGATCATGTGGTTTTTCTTCTTCGGAAAGTTAATACAGTGGATCTCATGTCGAACCAGGCTTGTAATATCTGGGATTACAAGGTTGGTTCAACATGAGATCCACTGTATTAACTTGGTTATGGTGTATACTTATGTTTGTACATAGTTAAATTCATTTTGCTAATATTTTGTTGATAATTTTTATATCTAGGTTCATGAGAGATATTGGTTTGTAGCTTTTTTTCTTGAACTGTCTGTCTGGTTTTGGTATCATGGTAATGACCTCATAAAGTAAGAAGAGAAGTGTTCACTCCTCTTATATTTTCTGGAAGGATTGTGTTGTATTGGTGTTATTCCTCTTAAAATGTTTGATGGGATTCACCAGTGAAACCACCTGGGCCTGTAGAATTCTTTTTTGAATATTTTTCACAATAAATTCAATTTCTTCAGTAAGTATATTTGATATGCAGAATTATGGCCTCCAAAAAAATGTCTATGTTCTAATTTCCAGAAACTGAATATATTACCTTACTGGTGAAAGGGACTTTGCAAAGGTGATTAAGTTAAGGATGTTGAGATGGTGAGATTACCTGGATTGTCTGAGTTGGCACTAAATGTAATCATAAGAGTCCTTAAAATGGGAGGTAAGAAGGTCAAAGGAGGAAATAGGAGATATGACAATGGAAGCAAGATACTACACTGCTGGCTTTGAAGATGGAGGAAGGGGCCATGATGCAAGTAATATAGGTCCATAAACTGGTAAAGGCAAGGAGATGGATTCTCCTTCAGAGCCTACCAAAGGAACCAGCCCTGCTGACACCTTGATTTTAACCCAGTGGAATTGATTTCAGACTCTTGTTACATGCTAACTTAAAGACAATGCATATTCTGCTGTTGTTGGATGGAGCATTCTATAAATGTTAATTAGATTTAGTTGGTTGATGGTGTTGTTCAGGTCTTCTATATCCTTGTTGATTTTCTGTCTATGAGTCTATTATGGAGAGAGGGGTATTAAAGTCTTCAGCTCTAATTATGGACATTTTAATTTCTCCTTTCAATTCTGTCAGCTTTTGCTTCAAGTATTTTAAAACTCTGGTATTAAATGCATGCATCTCTAAAACTGTGGTGGGCAGTCCCCAAGGAGGCAAATCCCAATGAACTGACCTCTCGATAGTCATGTTTTTGTGTAATCCCCTCCCACTGAATGGGGGCAGGACCTGAGACTTGCTTCTATTCAGTAGAATATGACAAAGGTGATGGGATGTCACTCTCTTGATCAAATTATGTTATATGGCAAAGAGGATAAAATGTCACTCCCATAATTATGTCATATTATGTAAGACTTCATTTTAACAGTTTGTTGGATTGATAAAGTAAGCAGCCACGTTGAGGAAACTCATGTGGCAAGGAACTTCAGCCAGCTTCTAGGAGCAGCAGGTGAACTCTCATGCCTGAGAGTGGCTGCCAATGGACAGCCAGAAAAAATTAGGGCTTTTAGTCATACTGCTACACGGAAACTAATTATGCCCCAAACCTGAATGAGTTTGGAAGTGGATCTTTCCCCAGTCAAGCTTATGATGAGACTGCAGCCTTAGCAGACACCTGGATTGCAGATACCCTGAAGCAGAGAACAAAATTAAGCTGTGCCCTGACTTCTGCCCTACAGAAACTGTGAGATAATAAATGTACATTTTTTAAGTCACTCAGTTTGTGGTAATTTGTTATGGAGCAATAGAAAACTAATACAGATTGTAATGTTTACTTGGTGGATATATCAGTTATTATGATGTAATGTCCCTCTTCATTCTTCATAATTTTCTTTTCTGGGAAGTCTAATCTATCTGATGTTAATAGAGCCACTCCAGCTCTTTATTATTAATATTTACATGATATACATGTTTACATCATTTTACTTCAATCCTACATATATCAAGATATTTGAAGTAAGTTTCTCATAGGCACTAATTTTGGGGTCCTGTTTTTTATTCATTATGACAAACTCTCTTTTAATTATTTTGCTTAGATCATTTACATTTAATGTAGTTATTGATATGTTTGGATTTAGGTATACCATTTTATTATTTGTTTTCTGATTTGTCCCTCTGGTTTTTGTTCCTTCATTTCCCCTTTACTTCCTCTTTTTGGGATTCTCTGAGCATTTTTTAGTATTCCCTTTAATTTATCTATAGTGTGTGTGTGTTTTTTTTTAACTTTATCTCTGTATATTATAGGGAATATAGTATACACACCCAAGTTTTTACAATCTACCTAGAATCAATATTTTACCAAATCAAGTGGAATATAGAAACCATACTAACATATAGGTCCCTCTATCCTCCTCCCTTTATGTTGCGTATTATATCTACATACATTGAAAATCTCATGTTATACATTTTTTGGGGGTGGGATTGCTTTTTCTGGCTTTATTGAAATATAGTAGACAATTAGTTGCTTGTAGTTACATTGTGCAATTCAATGAATTTTTTCAATTATAGTTGGCATACAATACTATACCAGTTCCAGTTGTATAGCATAGTGATCAGAGATCCACATAGCTCACAACAAAGTGATCACCCCTAATTTAGTACCTTTCTTCCCCCTTATATATTTATTACAGCATTATTAACCATCTCCCCTATGCTACACTCTATATCTCCATGGCTATTCTGCAACTATCCATTTGTACCTCTTAATCCCTTTGCCTTTTTTTTGCCCTCCCAACCCCCTCCCATCTAATAGCCCTCAAAATATTCTATGTATCTATGAGTTTATTTCCATTTTTGTTGTTGTTGTTTATTTTGTTCTTTAGATTCCACATATACGTAAAATCATGTGATATTTGTCTTTATCTGACCCATTTCATTCAGTGCAATACTCTCTAGGTCCATCAAGACAATATCTTTTTCCATCCCCTTCCTTTTAGTCTGTGTGTATCTTAATCTGAAGTGAGTCTCTTGTAGACAGCATATGTAGGGGTTTTGTTTTCTTATCCATTCAGCCACTCTATCTTTTGGTTGGAGCATTTAATTATTTTCCATTTGAGGTACTTGTTGATAGGAAGGTGGTTATTACCATTCGTTATTTCTGTTTTTGATACATGTTTTTTCTTCTTAAAGAAGTCTCTCCAACATTTCCTGTAATACTGGCTCAGTGTTGATAAATTCCTTTAGCTTATTTTTGTCTGGGAAGTTCTTTATCTATCCTTCAACTCTAAATGATAGCTTTGCTGGATAGAGTATTCTTGGTCGTAGATCCTGGGTTTTCATCATGTTGAATATTTTGTGCCAAGCTCTTCTGTTCTGCATAGTTTCTTTTGAGAAATGAGCTGCCAGTCTTATGGGTGCTCCCTTGTAAGTAACTAACTGCTTTTTTCTTGCTGCTCTTAAGATTCTCTCTTTGTGTTTAACTTTGGCATTTTAATTATGTGTCGTGGTGTGGTCCTCTTTCGGTTCCTCTTTCTTGGGACTCTCTGAGCTTCTTGGGGTTATATGTCTCTTTCCTTCACCAGGTTAGAGAAGTTGTCTATCATTATTTCTTCAAATAGCTCTTCAACGTCTTTTTTTTTCCCAGTACCCCTGTGACACAAATATTTTTACATATAATAGTATCCCATAAGTCCTCGAATTATTATTATATTCTTGGCTTCTTTTTTCTTGCCATTCTGATTGAGTGTCCTTGGATTCCCCATCCTTTGTATAGGTCATTTGATCCTCTTCTTTAATCACTCTATTTATTCACACTTAATATACTTTTCACCTCAGATAATGTGTTCTTCATTTCCGACTGGTTCCCTTTTATAATTTCCATTTCCATTTTTATGTTTTTTATCTCTTTGTTAAAGTTCTCACTGAATTCATCTACACTTCCCCTAAGTTCATTGAACATTTTTATAACCAGTGTCATAAACTCTGCATCTGTTAGATTACTTGACTCCATTATTCCTGGATCTCTGTTCTGTTCTCTCATATGGTTTCTGCTTCTTTGTCTTCCCATTTTGGCTGCCTTTCTGTGTTTCTATGTACTAAGCAAAGCTCCTAAGTCTCCCGGTCTTATTAGTGCGGCTTTGTGTGGTAGGTGTCCAATGGCACAGTCCTGAGTGGAGTTCAGCTGCAGGCCAAATTTAGCCCCAGCTGTGCTCCTTCAGGGCCATCTGTTAAAATTCAGCAAGCAGTCCACAGATGCTGTGTTTATAGTTTCCTTAAGAGGTCACGCCAGAAATTCATGTCAGCTTCCACCAGTGTAAGTCTAGGTGCAGCTCAGCAAGGGGCACCTGACTTGCTGAGGACACCTCTGGACGTAGCTTGGGTGGAGCCATGAGGTGGGGGAGGCGAAGTTTCAGGGAATCCTCTGGGAAGAGCAACCTCTGTTATCCAGTTTGATGAGTCTCAGCTATGGTGTTGCTGAGTCTGTGCACTGGGAAGGGGTAGGGCTCAACAGAGGAATAATAGATACCACTGGCACTTCTGTACAGAGCGAATCTCACCTTGGCCCTCACTTCGACAACTCAGTGTCCTCCTGTAAGTCCCTGGTGCCCCCCGAGCAGCTGACCCAGCGCCGGTGCTCAGAGCGAGCAGGTCTGTCACCACAAAAATCCGCTCATGGACATGGTCCTTTTAAGAGGCATCTGAAGCTGCTGGCTGCCACTGCCGCAGCCTCTGTCCCACTTAGCTGCTCAGGACCGGGCAACCTCGCGTCTTGCCCAGTCCTATCTTCTCCTGTTGCAGGGTGATTTCTTATTTCTCTCTCTAGTTATAAGGTTTATTCATCTAGATCCCAGGTGATTTCCCTTGCTGTTTGCTCCTTGTTTCTGTCACAACTTTGATTTGGTTGCCAGAGGGATGAACAGAGCCTCTATCATCTATGCCATTTTTTTTTTGTCTCTATACTTTTTGTTTTTAATCAAAGAGCATATTTTAAAAAACTGGTGAAGAGAAGAACTTCTCTCAGCCATCCTTTTATAGAGGTCTGCTGGCAATAGATTCTCTCAGTCTTCCTTCTTTGCACAATGTTTTTATTTCACTGTCTGCTGAATGCTATTTTTGCTGGACATATTATCTTGGGTTGACTGTTCTTTCATCACTTTAAAAATGTTGCATACTTCTTTATGACCTCCTTGGTTTCTGATGAGAAATTCAGTCATTTGGATTCTTACCCTAAGGGCAATGTATCATTTTTCTCTATCTGCTTTAGATATATTTTCTTTGTCTTTCTTTTCACTAGTTTAATACAATATGTCTGGGGGCATTGATTCATATGAGTTTATCCTATTTGGAATTTGCTGAAGTTCTTGAATCTGCGGGTTTTTTTCTGTTGCTAAATTTGGAATGTTTTCAGTTATTATATCTTCATATATTTTTTTCCTGCATCACACTCTTTCTCCTGTCATGAGATTCCAAAGGTATGAATGTTAGATCTTTTGTTATTATCCTACAGGTCCTTGTGGCTATGTTCATTTATCTCTCAATTTTTCCTCTGTTGTTCAGACTAGATAACTTCTATTAATATATCTTCACATTTACTGACTCTTTCATCTTCATTCTTCTATTAAGCCCACATAACCACCTTTAAAATTTCAGTTATTATATTTTTCAGTTATATCATTTCAATTTGGTTCTTCTTCTTCTATCTTACTCCTTTGCTGAGACTTTCTATCTTTCTATTCATTTCAAGATTGTTTGCTCTCACTGAAACATTTTTATAACACCTACTTTAAAGGTTTTTTTTAGATAGTTCAAACATCTGTGTCATGTGTCATCTCAGCATTGGTGTTTATTGATTGCCTCTTCAATGGACAATCAACAGTTGAGATTTTCATGCTGAATAATTTTGGTTTGTATCCTGGACATGTTTAATATTATGCTATTGGATCTTAAATCTTGTTTTAATTCCACAGAGTAATGTTTATATATTTGTGTTAGCTTGTAGTCGACATGGTGGGGTCCAGATCACAAGTTCTGACCTGCCTTTTGTGAATCCTGGCTCCAAAGTCAATTAAGTTCTCAAAACTTTTGCAGTGCTATTTATATCTGTCTTACATGTGTGTTATCCATGGCTAGTCTAGGACCTGGGTTGTGTCTGCTATTTAGTTCAGTTATCTCAGTCTTTGTGATGTTGTTTAAGATCAGATCCAAATGCAGGTCAAGGTGAAC
Source organism: Pteropus medius (assembly GCF_902729225.1). Lineage (NCBI taxonomy): Eukaryota > Metazoa > Chordata > Mammalia > Chiroptera > Pteropodidae > Pteropus > Pteropus medius. The sequence goes on along the minus strand of NW_024342542.1, from coordinate 933,738 downwards.
CTAGGAGTTCATAAACAACTTCTCCACAATTCCCTTGATACTTTGCAGTTCCTTGGAGTTCCCATTTTTGGTCGTTTGGCAAGAAACATGAGTCTTTACTTGCTCCTCTCTGCCAAGCACTTTCTGCAACTTTATCCATGTCTGGGGCCAAGCTGCAAGAGGACAGGTAGAGAATAAAATATATCAATGGGGCTTTGCCCCACTGTCTTGAGACCACAGCTACTCCAACAAAGAGGAGAGTTCCCCTCTTCCTTAGCATTTTAAACACTTGAGTCACTGTTCCATCCCTTGTCACTGTTGACTTAGCTGTCATAGGGGGATTGTTTATTGGCTAGAGTATGAGAGAATGGAAAAAAGAAAAAATGGAGTACTTTCCTACCTTCTCGGAACATTAGATCAATTTCCTGCACTTCTTGTTGCTCTCTGTCCATGTTGATGCCCCCTTCTGGGTTTTGGGCTACCTTAAGTCCAGTCCAGTGTCTACTGGAGGAAAAAAATGGTAAGCTCACTGCCAGTTGTTATACTTCAAATTATTGTGTTTGTTTTCAATTTACCTGGTACAATTTATGTTTAAGAGTCCCCAAATAGTTGCTCCATACATTCTGTTCAGATTTTGTAGCTGCATTCAGTGGGAGAGAATGGGTTGAGTGTGATTATTCTGTGGTAACTGGAATTAGAATCCTTGTACTGTATAGGTTAGTTTTCACATATAAATATGTATAGATAATGGAGTTTATTCTTTGGTGTATATTTGTGAATAGTTGGGACTAATCTTTTCACACTCTACCTGAGGCAACCACTTTATAATATAAATACTCTTCTGGTTACCTGTTGTTATGGAAGAAATGACCCTCAAATTTAGTAGCTTAAAATGATGTAAATCATTTTATTATTATCTCATAGATTTAAGTGTTGATTATGCTCAGATAGGTGGTTCTTCCTGCGGGGAGGGGTCTCTCATATGTTTATAGTAAGATGGTGGCTGGGAATGAAATAATCTGAAGGCTCACTCATATGTGTGGCATTTGGACTGGGAACACTAAAAAATCTGGGGCTCCTGTGGTGTCTCTCTCTATTGTTATGTGGCCTCTCCATGGTATCTCAAGTATGGCAACTTCAAGGTAGATAGAGTTTTTAAAAAAAATTTCCAGCTTTATTGAGATATAATTGACATATAACATGGTATAAGTTTAAGGTGTACAACATGTTGATTTGATACATTTATATATTGCAATATGATTACCACCGTAGTGTTAGCTAACACATCCATCATGTCACATAATTACCATTTCATTTTTGTGGTGCAAACATTTAAGATCTACTCTTATAGCAACTTTCAGGTATATAGTACAGTATCGTTATCTGTAATCACCATGCTGTGCGTTAGATACCTAGAACTTATTTATCTTATTACTGCAAGTTTGTACTCTTTGACCAACAGCTCCCCATTTCCTCCATCCATCCTCTAGCCCCTGGTAACCACTTTTCTACTCTGTTTCTATGAGTTTGGCTGTTTTAGTTAGGTTATACAGTATTTGTCTTTGTCTTATTTCATTTAGCATAAAGCTCTCAAGGTCCACCCATGCTGTCATAAATGGCAGGATTTCCTTCTTTCTCGTGGCTGAATATTCCATTGTGTGTGTTTTTGTGTATCACATTTTCTTTATCCATTCATCCATTGACAGACACTTAGGTTGTTTCCATATTTTGGCTATTGTGAATAATGCTGCAATAAACATGGGAGTACAGATATCTCTTCAAGACACTGTTTTCATTTCCTTTGGCTATATACCCAGAAGAGGACTGCTGGATCATATGGCAATTCTAATTTTAATTTTTGGGGGAACCTCCATACTATTTTTTTACATTTACAATTTACATTCCCACCAACAGTGCACAAGGGTTCCTTTTTCTCCACATCCTTGTCAACATTTGTTATTTCTTGTCTTTTTGTTGATAACCATTCTAACAGGTGTGAGGTGATAAGTCACTGTGGTCTAGATTTCTTACATGGAAGCTCAAGGCTCCAAAGTGAGTGGAGAGCAAGAGTGTGCAAGTGAGCCACGTAGGAACTAGGTTGCCTTTTATGTCTTAGCTTCACAAGTTATGCAGTCTCCATTGGCATATTCTATTATTTGAGGCAGTTGAAAGGGTCCACTGAGGTTCAAGGGGGAGGGAACATAGATGCCTCTTAATGGGAGAGTGGCAAGTTTCTGGAAGAGCATGTGGAAATGGAAACATGGTTTTGGGCATTTTTGGAAAATATAACCTGCCACAAGTACTAAGAAGTCTGTACTTTTAATGTAGCTCCTGAGCTGTCCTCAGTGTGAGCTATAGAGAGAAATTCTGTTTTTGACTTTTGGGAACCCAAGAAGGTATAATATTAAATATTATGATCAATATGGCCAGTTTTCAGCATACATGGATTTTAGTGAGTCTCCAGAAATTACATCAAGTTTTTCCATTGTTGTATAATTTTCTCTGTGACTATTCAAGCTTTTAGTGTTTGAAATTTCATCGTGAACCTGCAGGAACTTCAAGATATATGGATTTTTGAAGAGGCTGGTTGATAGTCTAGAGGAATGGGAAAGGCACTAGCTAAAATCTAGATGAAGAGATTCTCCTATTAAAGAAGGTCCTAAGCAGGCTTGGCAGAGTGTTAACCTAGAGAGGAACCAAGAAGGCTGCAGTGCTCCAAATACCTTTCCTATCTAATTCTACCTCTATCTTATTATTATTCCTTTTAATTAAGCATTTCTTTCTTCAATGATTCCTCTTAAAAATGCAAACACCTCTAGGAGAGAAACATGGGCAGTTGTCATGGATTTCAGAGTGGTTCAATGAACACTTATGAGCACAGTGCAAGCCGCTGGGAATTCAGTGATCAATACTTTGATCTCCTTTTCTTCCTTGACCAGAGTAACAAAGTGGATTGAAAAGTCTAGTTCCTTTGATTCTGTTTGAAGAGGCTTTATCCTGCAGAGTCCACTTTGTAATTTTTTCCAGAGCTGGGCTTGGTTTTAAGAATCATCCAAAGACTTCCACGGCTACCAGAAAGTCAACATAAAAGGGATAGCAGGGTAATCTCCGCCCTGCCCACTGCCCCCCCCCCCCCCGCCCCCGCGCCGGCAACCTGCTGCTTACCAACATGGAGTGGCAAGTGGTCACTTCCTTTTGGTTCAACTCTCTTCCCAGAGTAAGAAGTTAGTCTACTGCCCAAGTGGTGAAGGAGCTATTTTAACTCTCCTCACCTGCTTCTGACCCTTTATCAGTCCTCACTTTTGGACAGTCTAGACAAGAGGTTTGAATGAAGACCAGCAGATTCTGGAAAGGACCGAAAGCTGGCAGGCACTGTGAGAGATGTTGAAAGAAATGTGTAGGGGGTAACGTGGCCTCGTGGCTCCTCGCTTCCCTCAAAGCCCCCATTTTACTGGGCCCAGAGGGGCTACACAGTGGCCTGAGATCAAACACTTCGCAGTGGCCCCAGAAAGGACTCCAGACCTCACAGCGCGGGAATTCAAGCTGATGCTGCCGCCAGGCACGGGCGACCTCTGGCGACCGGTTTAGAAAGCGTGGCGGCAAGGACCTGAGAACCGGCCCCGTGACCCCAGACGGCCTGGCCAGGTACACCAGGACTGGGGGAATATCGTAGAGAGCCCAGAGGCTGGCGGCCCGGCCCATGGGTCGGAGAGCGACAACCGAACTTGCTGCGGTGGCCGGGCCTGCCGGGGGCGCAGCGCGGGTGGGGGCGAACAGGTGCGCGGGCGGGGGCGGTGCTTGGGGATCCTGCGCACTGCGCGCGCCCCTCCCCCGCCCGGGCGCCAGCAGGAGGAGGAACTGCGGCGGCCTCAGCTACTCGCGCAGGTCTGCATCGCGAAGCCACCGACGGCGTGGGCTGCTGGTCCCGGTGCGCAGGAGGCGCGGACGGCTCTGGGGCCATGGAGCCTGGTGGTGACGCGGCGCGCTTTGGCCCAGGGTGGGCGGCCAGGGCGCTGCCACAGCGACTGATGTTGCTGCTGCTGACGCTGCTGTCGGGTCGGGGGCTGCATGTCGCGGCCGCGGCCTCCTCCTCCTCTGGGGCGGCGGCCGAGGACAGCAGCGCCATGGAGGAGCTCGCCACTGAGAAGGAGGCGGAGGAGAGCCACCGCCAAGACAGCGTGAGCCTACTCACCTTCATTCTGCTGCTCACTCTCACCATCCTCACCATCTGGCTCTTCAAGCACCGCCGAGTGCGCTTCCTGCACGAGACCGGGCTGGCCATGATCTATGGTGAGCACCACACCCGCGCCCACCACCCTGACACTCCTCAGGCAGCCCGGCCGCTGCACTTCCCCTTCGCGCTGCGCTGTGCTCCTCCTTCACTTGCCAACGTGTTTCGTCCCTTTTCCTTTTCCCGCTGAGACTGTGTTAGTTTCCAAGGTCAACTGTCTGCATTTTCTGGTTTTCTATTACTGTTAAAAAGAATTCTATCCCATTTTGACGTTTCTTCATTGGGGAACCAGGAAAATGAAAGACAGAGGTGGCCCGGTTCTGTCCGACCGGTTCTGTCTCATCCCGCATCGCGCATCCGGACCCCTACCCCCGCCCCAGTTCAGCTCAATAGGGTGTGTGTGCCGTGATGGGAGGTGGGTGACTTCGCAAGGGACCGAGCCACCCCAGGAGGCAGGCCACAGTGAGGGTTGGGGCGAGGGCTTCGGGCTTCTTGTCTTGCGTATGGGCTGGCGGGGCCTGGTGGATGCTGTATCTATCCATGGTCAACCTGACTGGGCGTCTACTTCTGAGATCTGTGTTTCTGGATCTCTGGTTAATAAAGTAGGAGCGTGAAGCACTGTGAAAGGTGATCGTGGTCCAGGACCCAGGATGGTGCTCAGCCATGTCGGGCCTAGTCAGGAAGACAGCGCCTCCCACCCTTGTACCCAGGTGGGAAGCTATACCCAGTTACTTGCCTTCTCCAAGGGAAAAGGAGCTTTTGTATTCTTCACATTGTAACATGGACGCGACTTAGAAGTTACATTTGTGAGTGTATGGAGAGGAAAAAGTAGTGGTTTTAATTCTGGAGTCAGCTTTCTTTTGTTGTGAAGAGTGGATTGATGCCACCATCCTTTTCTGGATTTAATGGCACATGCAGAGTGGTCAGTACAAATTTTCTGTCATTACATAGGTGTTATTTAGCCATAATCTGAATCATCCCTCTTCTCCCACTATGTTCCCTGCCTCCTGCAATGACTCCAAACTGGAACCAAGTACTCTCTTTTTGAATTTAATTCAGTAGTGTTAGGCTCATGTTGGCATCCTCATGTGAAATAGATGAGCCTACTTCATTACTGTTCCTGATAGGGAGAATTTATTTCCTCACTTTGCTAGAGGGATCTCTGCATTGAATTTCCATGCAGTATTCCCTGATAGAGAATGGAAAGCAGACACCTTAATCTTTAATGTGAAAATTACCCTTGGCCCTGGGCCTTGCTTCTCATGGTTCTTGATTGGTCATTGATAGCCTAGGCTCATGGCCACCACGGTTACAAAGTGCTATTGGGAGACCTCGAGTTTCCAAGAGGTAGTGGCCTCAACAGATCTTGAAACAGGACCAGGTCCAAAATAGAGTTTGGTTATTGCAAATTACAGGTATGAACACAAACTTTGGCCTGGGCACCTGGTCATTCTTGAGCTCTGTGATTTGTGTCAGTTGGTGACTGATGCCAGGGCTACAGGTAAGATAGGTTTCCTGAGCAGAGAGCAGAGTTGGGAGTTGAAGCACATTGTCATTTTTGGTGATTGACTCTGAATCATAATGCAAATGATGATTGCCCTTATATGTGTATAGTCTTGAAAATATTTTTTATAGTCCCTAGATCCAATTCATTAAAGTACAATGTGAAATACTTTTAGAAGGTACCTTTGACAGGCTCATAGATACATGCTCAAGTGCATAGAAAATAAATGGGGATTTAAAAATACATTTTCCAAGGAGTACTTTATGTTCTTAGGAGCTCAGACACCTTTATCTTAAAGCTTAAAAACAGCAGTGGAATTTTCTTTTGCTGATATGTACTTTTTAAATTCCTATCAAGCTTTTAGTCATTGGGGCCATGTTACAGTGTACTGTTTCATTTTGTGTTACTGAAATCTGGCTTAATTGATGATTGTTCAGAAAAGGCAACATAATTTCATAGCATTTTGTGTAATTTTATTCTATGTCTTTGGGTTTTAGTGTTACTTTGAAATGTATTAAGACATTTAGTTTGTCAATATGTGATGTCCACACCAAATATTAATATTTTGATGTGGATTGCCTGTAGTGAGAAACATTTCTTTCAGAGATATTTACTCTTCTGTTTTAAGCCCCTGCCAATCTGAATTGTAATGTCATTTGATTAGCTAATTATACCTAAGACTATTGGGATTCTGACAAAAAAAAATCAGTATGAAAATCTTTGAACACTTAAGTGAACACAATACAGGTTTTCAGGACTTCCTTTTAATAGTGAGAAATCAGATTGCATTTGTCGAGATCAGTAGAGGAAGTGAGTAATTGTCCTGTTGCCTCTGAGTAATAAAGGACAAAATGACCTAAGGAAACATTTAAGTATCTGCTGCATACTGGGTGCCCAACTTCATTTCTGGAGATAAACAATTTAACTTTTCAATGTTGGCAAATTTTTATGAGTGAAGGAATTCAACTGTGAATTCCAAACTCTTTACTTTGAAATTAAAAAAAAAATCCAATTTCTGCCACTTTAATAATATTTAAGTGGCACTTTAACCTGAGAGGGAAGGCTTTAATATTTAAAATAAATTGTGATATATATTACTATATATACTGATGTATAATATGTAGCAATATATAATATATAGTAATATATAATGTATAATAATATATTAAAATAAATCGTGGCAGTATCTATATTTGCTAGTATAGTCACAAAATATCTCTAGTAGGACATGCAGTATCATTGGTTTCCTTGCTGGGGAGAAGAACTAGGTGGCTATGATATAGGGGTAGGAAGGAGACATCACTCTCTACCCTTTTGTGCTTTTGGGTTTTTGAACCATGGAAGTGTGTCCATGCCTCCATTCTGTGGCATTTGTAATGGTATTTTAAGATGCTCCTCAGATCATTTAATTTGATGCCCAAGTCTCCCTATTTAAATCACAATCACCTTATGTTGTCAATTTTCTGTGACCTTTCAATTGTTATCTGTACTCACAGAACTTCTGGAGCCTTGTGCCTGGAATTTAGACAAAATGGGGATAGGGGAAGAGACTTTCTTTCCCCTGCCTCACACCTTTTTATCCCATTATCCCCAAAGAATAGTTGATGTTACATTAGGAGTGATGTGCACAAATAGATCCCATAATAAGAACTTACTTGGGTGTAAAGTACCTAAGGACAAGAAGAGGCAGCTTGTTAATGCTTAACATTTAAATGGAAAGAAACTTCCCCACCCACCAAGGGAGAGTTATAAGCACTCCTCCCTGACAGCAGCCCCAGGCAGCTACAAGGGAAGGTGACCACAGACTAGACTCTCCAGGGAAGTTGAAAGCAGCGCCCCAGACCCTGTGATGGGAGCTGCATGGTTGCACAGCCACTAGTCTAACCTGTTTTGTCAGGGCAGGGAGCTCCCAGCTGTCTGAGTCTGTATGTGATTAAGTTACTGGGCCCAGCATATTTGTACAGCAGAAATAGCAAGTGTTCGAGGCAGGGAAGGGTGGTATAAACAGACTGTCCGTTAATTGTGGTTCTCTCTCATGTGTACAGTAGTTCCACTTCCTCCATAATGTTTTTGTGACAACTGATACGGGTCCAAAATATCTTAACTTGGCCATGCTAGCCTACCACTTGCTTCACATTTTCCCCTGCTCCTGGCCTATCAACTTTCCAAGTCCATGTTGGTCAGCCCCTCCAGGTTCTGTGGCCCATGTGCTCATTGTTCCTTTGTTGGAGCTGGATTGCTAAGGACAGCCTGAGAGTTCATAGGAAAAGTCTGAAAGGGGAAAGTATGACTTTTTGCAGTAGCATGAAATTAACATTTGAGCCTGTGAGCAAACATTTAGGAACCACACTTTTCCTGGTTAATTGGGAGCCCCCATTTTTTTTGAGAACCCCATCACTTTGGCCCCAGTTTGGGGCAGTTCCATGTGGTCTCACTCTGGTACTAGATCCTTTGGATTCAAATGCTGGCCCTATTACTTATAAAGCTGTATATAATGTTGGGTAGCTTTCTGAGCCTTAGTTTCCTCTTTTCAAAAATGGAGACAATAGCACTTACCTCACACGATTATTGTATTATTGAGATCCTCTAAAGGTCAAGTGCGGTTTCTGGTACTTAAACACTTGGTAAATATTGGTTCTCATTCTCACTTTAGACTTTGTGATTCTTTGGCCAGTGTTGCTGCTTGAGGTTCCTTTAGTAGAGGCCTGCTATAATTTGACAGTGCATTAGGATACAGTTAGTGGAGATGAAGAAAATTGTAATTTTTTTGGTGGGCTATTCCTTAATACCTAGAAGCAATGTACAATGTATCTATCCTGATCTTTTATCCTGCAGTTTCAATTCTTTGACTTTATTCCTCAGAAATACTTGCACTAGCATGTTACATTTTATAGACAGCAATATTTGTTGCAGCAGAAACAAGTTACAATACTGATCAAGAAAAGACTAGTTAAATTACAGCACATTTCTGCTAAGGAATACATGCTGGTAAAAAGAGATATTTTCAGATGTCCTTTAAGGCAGGTGTCCATACATACTGTTGTGGAAAAAACAAGGCACAGAACAGTATATATACTATTATCTCATTTATTCTTTAAAACTTATGTAATTTATGTACATAAACATGATGTATATACATTTCTGCATGACATGTGTGCTCCTCTGGAGAGATACACAATCTCTGCAGTGTTTATTCTTTGGCAGTGGGACCAGTCGTTGGGAGAGAGGGAGGGAAGATACTACTTTATACTTTCCTGAATAGCCTGAAATTTCTGTAAAACTGACAAACTTTTGCAATTGAAACACTTTTAAAATAAAGCAAGTGACTTTTATGTAGCAAAAAGTGCATTAGAAATAGATTATAGTTATGTGGTTAGGTGTCATTAGTTATTTAAAAGTTATAAACGGAAGTAAAATGAGACTTAAAATTAGAAAAACGATGTTTCCTGACAGTATTTCTTGCAACTTGCAGAAGTTAACCTTTCTGAAATGATGTAATTAGAAAATCACCATTTCACAACTCCTGATGATAATTGATTTAGACAAGGATTTTCAATGAATTCCAGAACCATAGGTGAGAGGTTGTTGGGGAACATGGTAGTTGTGTGGTGCTGAATATTACCCCACAAATTACTTGCCTATTGCAAAAGAAAGAAGGTACCTTTACAGTGGAGAGGTCTCGCAGTCACCATCTTATAACCAAGTCCTTGAATTTATCCTTTCTCCTCGTGGAACTCTTTGGTATTGTCACTACTGATGTGATGCAATAGGAAGCATATGGCTTTACCTATGTAGTATTCATCCTTTAAATGTTTCATCTGAATCTAATAGAGGTTTTAGGCACATCTTCCAGTTTATAGGAAACATAGGGGACAGAGAAACAAATTATAAAATGCCATGTGAAAATTATTAGACATATCCAAATCTGTGACAATCTACAAGACAATTATTCCAGTTTCTTCAAAAAGTCTTTGTTGAGGGAAATGAAAAGGCAGCTTAAGTGTTTGGTATGGACTGAATTATGAGTCTCTCTCCATCCCAGATTCATGTGTTGAAGCCCTAATCTCCAATGTGTTGCTGGTACTTGCAGGTGGGGCCTTTGGGAAGTGATTAGGGTTTGATGAAGTCACAAAGGTTGGGCCTCCATGATGAGATTAGTGCCCTTATAAGAAGAGGAAGAGACCAAAGCTCCCTCTTTCTCTCTGCCACGTTAGGATGCAGCAAGAAAACAGCCATCTACAAGTGAGGAAGAGGGCCCTAACCAGACATTGAATATGCTGGCACCTTGATCTTGAACTTCTTAGCCTCCAGAACTGTAAGAAATAAATGCTTGCTCTTTAAGCTACCCAGTCTGTGGTATTTTGTTCTAGCAGCCTGAGTAGACTAAGACAGTTAATGGAGACCAAAGAGACAACCAAATGTGGGACAGGAAACTTGACTGGCTTCTGGTTCAAGAAAAAGCTGTAAAAATGTTTTGGGAATAATCAATGATATTTGAATGTGGACTTGGTACTAGATGATATTAGGGAATTACCACTATTTTTCTTAGGTTTGCTAACTGAAGTTATATAGGAGAATGTACTTATTCTTTGGAGATATAGGCTGAAGGATTTAGGGGTGAAGTGTATGAGTCCTAATGTATGCAACTCATTTGCAAAAAGTTCAGTAAAAAAACAGATACCACATATAGAGAGAAAACAAATATGGCAAAACGCTAGCAATTGCTAAATCTAGGTGGTGGGTGAAAGGGTGTGCTTTACACTCTTCTTTCAAATTTTCGGTATGTTCTGACATTTTCATTAAAATAGAAGATTGGGGACAATGTTAACTTCCCTGTTAACCTGTTAGCTGGTAACCTGTTAACCTTACTGCCTGAAGGTTGTTTGGGTGAGGCTGGTTACATCCTGTCTGTTACTCTCATTAAACTTTTCCTGACAGACTAATGCTATTTGCCATTAGTTTACATGCTATGATGTTAGGCTTACATGACTTGATTATCAGTAACTTCTTTTAAATTTTATTGTTTTTGTTTGATTTTTAAAGTTCATATGTCTTTTGAAAAGTTGCTTCTGTTCCACTTACAGCAGGATCAGCAAGGGAAAAAGATGTAATGGGTGGAGTCTAGAATAGTCTAAATGTGGGTTTCTAAAGTTCTCCCTTAGGGGACTAAGGGAGGAGTTTCACAAAACAAGCTCCTTCCGCCAGCAGTTAAATACAGCAACATATTCACAGTGTTTCTGCCTAGGAAAGCTTGTTTAAGACTCGGACTTTTTTTTTTCTTTGCTGGGGGTCGATCAGGCACTCTTAATGAAATTTCTGACTCCCAGAAGGAAAGCAGATGTTCACTATAAATCATATTTGCATAAACAATCTATCTAGGCTGGCATGGCAGAATTTAGTGTTCCAGGCACACAAAACAACCTTATCAATTAGTAGCATAGAGAATATTTTTTAAGCCAACTTCCCAGAAGCTTTTGCAAGGATCAGTCATGCAAATAGGCCCTCTTAGAGATAGCAAGGGTCAGGCCTATCATGTTAATTTTTTCCTGCAGAGTAACATGTGATGTCGAATGACTGTAAACTTTTTGTGTTTCTGAGGCTTCTTCAGTTTCATCATACTTTGTTTTTTTAAGTTATTATATTTTAGATTTATTAATTTTATTTTTAAAATTATCACAAGTAAAATTGACTTTTGTTGTACAATTTTTTGAACTTTAACATTTGTATAGATATATGTAACCACTACCATGATCAAGATGAACCACTAGTTCCATCCTAAAAAACTCTCATGCTTCCATTCCACTCTTATCAACCACTGATCTGTTCTCCATCATGATAGTTTTGTCTTTTTCAAATATGTTGTATAAATGGAAACTTTCAGTATGTAACCTTTTGGAATTAACTTTTTCACTCAGCATAATGCTTTTAAGGTTCACCCATGTGGATACATGTATCTATAGTTAGCTCATTTTTATTGCCGAGTTGGATTCCATTTTATTGATGTACCATAGTTTGTTATTCTTTGCCAGCCGAAAGACAGTTGAGTTGTTCCCAGTTTTTTTTTATGATTATGAATAGAGCTGCTATAAATATTAGTGTACAGGTTTTTGCATGAATGTAAACTTTCATTTTTCTATGGTAACTAACTAGGAATAAGATTGCTGAGTCATAGGATAAACATATGTTTAACTTTGTAGGGAAACTGCCAAACTTTTCTAGAGTGGCTGTACATTCTGACTAGCAATGTTTTCTTCAGCACTTCGTATTGTTAATATTTCCTATTTTCACCATTCTAATAGATGTGTAGTAGTTTCTCATCGTGGTTTTAATTTGCATTTCTCTAATGTTGAACATCTATTCATATGCTTATTTGAAAATTTATATATCCTTTTTGGTGAAGTGACTGTTCAAGTCTTTTGCCTGTTTTCTAATTCTATTGTTTGTTTTCTTACTTGGAATTTTGAGAGTTCTTTATATACACTAGATGCAACTCTGTTGTTAGATATGTAATTTGCAAATAAATATTCTCTCCCAGTTTGTAGTATGACCCCAGGTCAAGAAGGTTTTCTCCTATGTTCTAAAAGTTTTATGGTTTTGTGTTTCACATTTAGATCTGTGACTTATTTTTAGTTTTTGTATAAGGTATGAGGTTTAGATTGAGGTTCATTATATATATGTGTGTGTGTGTGTGTGTGTGTGTGTGTGTGTGTTTAATTTTTCCAACCCTTTTGTTGAAAAGGTGATCTTTCCTTCATTAAATTACTTTTGCAACTTTCTCCAAAATTAATTGCCCATATTTGTGTGAATATATTTCTGGACTTTATATCATGTTCCACTTATCTCTGTATATAGCTTTTTGCCAATATCACATCATCTTGGTTATTGCGGCTTTATGGTGGGTCTTAAATATGAGCCCTCCAACTTAATTATTCTTTTTAAAAATTGTTTTAGCTGTTCCCTCATTAAGCATAATTTTTTTAAGTTTTATTCACATTGTAGCATGGATTAGTACTTCATTTTATTTTATAGCTGAATACTATTCCACAGTATGGGTATACTGTATTTTTTTATCCCTTCAACTGATAGAAATTTGAGTTATTTTACTTTCTGGCTATTATGAATAATGCTTCTACAAATATTTATGTACAAGTTTTTGTGTGGCCATATGTTTTTTCTCTTTTTCTTTGGATATATGTTTTCATTTCTCTTGGGCATATATACCTACAAGTAGAATTGTTGGGCATCCTTTTATTTTTGATTCATTTATGTCTTTAAAGTGATATTCTTATAGGCAGCATGTAATTGGGTCTTGCTTTAAAAAAGTCTAATGTGATAATCTCTGCCTTTTATTGGGGTGTTTTGTCCATTTACATTTGATGTGATTATTGATATAGTTATTTTGAATTTGTGATCTTGCTATTTGCTTTCAATTTGTCCCATTTGTTTTTTGTTCTTGTTTTTTTTTCTGCCTTCTTTTTATTACTCAAGTATTTTAAAATTCCATTTTGTTTCCTTGTAGCTTATTAACCATAACTTTTGTATTTTAGTTACTTCAAAATTTATAGTATACATCTTTAACTTATCACGATCTACCTTGAAGTGATATTATACCACTTCAAATTTAGTGTAAGGATGTTACAATAGTATACTTTCATTATTTCCCTCTAAATCGTTGTTATTATTCCTCTGCATTTTACTTTCACATGATATAAACCCCACAGTCCATTGTTTTGTTTAAACAGTTATGTTTTAAAGATATTTAAATTATAAGACAAAAAACAATTCTTTCACCAATATTAGGGTCAAACAGTAAGGGTCGAAATAAAAACCCGATTATGCTGAATAAATTATAAAATTATTAGCTGCCTATACTTTGGTATTTGCAAGGTAAATATTTAAAGCTAAAAAGAAATCCTTTCAAGTCATCGAAAGTTCCTAGTGGAAATATAACATGATATGAGAATTCTGATTACCAGTTAAATTTGAAGAACTTTATCCGTTATGGTGACAAAGGTCATTTCGCAGGTATCATTATATTCCTTTAAAATTCCAAAGTACTTTGGGTCCTTCCAAGATGAATGTCCTTTCTTCCTTGCCTCTCATTCTTTATTTTATGAAGATAGCAATGTTTACCACAAGAGAAAAAAATTAGATAGAGCTAAAAAGTAAATAATAGATAACTTATAAATTTACATTACAAGAGTTATATATATATACATGTATGTGTATGTATGTGTGTGTATATATATAACTCATATGTTTACATTATAAGAGTAGTATATACACATATATGTGCATGTATATGTGTATATACACAAATACACACACACACACACACACACACATATACCATTTCCAGTGCTCTTCATTCCAGTGCTTCTTATTTCCATCTGGTATCATTTTCCTTCTGCCTGGAGGATACAGTTTAACATTTCTTGCAGTGTGGGTTTCTGATGATAAATTCTTTCAGCTTTTGTATGTGTGAATATGTCCTCATTTCGACTTCATTTTGGAAGATGTTTTTGCTTGGCTAGAATTCTAGGCTAATGTTTTCCTCTTTCTTCAGTTCTTGCTCCATCATCTTTTTGCTTATTTTGTTTCTGACAAGAAATAGGATGTCACCTTCTTTTTGTTCTTCTGTCTGTAACATGTCTTTCTCCTATGCATGCTTTTAAGAATGCCTGTTTATTATTGGTTTTGAGCAATTTGATTATAATTTATCTTAGTGTAGTTTTCTTCATGTTTCTTTTGGGATTCATTTGGTTTTCTGGGTCTGTGGTTTTATAGTTTTCATTAATTTAGGAAAAATTTTGGCCATTATTTCTTCAAATATTCTTTCTATCTTTTCCTTTCTGTATTTATGGGCTCCAGTTACCTGTACATTAGACCACTTCAAGTTGTTTCACAGCTCATTGGTGCCTTTTCATATTTTTTCTCTGTGTGTTTCATTTTGGATTTTTTTATTGTGCCCTTAAGTTAACCTACTTTTTCTTCCATAATATCTAATCTGTCATTAATCCTACCTAGTGTATTTTTCATCTCAGACATTGTAGTCTTTATGCTCACAAGTTCCGTTTGGGTCTTTTTTCCCCCCTACAGTTTTCATGTCTCTGCTCAACTTTTTGAACATATATATATATATTATTATAATTGTTTTAACACCTTTCTCTGATTCTTTTAAAATTTGGGTCAGTTTCCCTCAATCGATTGATTATCCTCCTTATTATTGGTTGCATGTTCCTGCCTCTTTGAATTCCTGCTAATCTTTGGTTGGATGCCAGACTGTTAGGAGTGCTAGATGTTTTCATATTCCTAATTCATCTTGAGCTTTGTTTCTAGATGCAGGTAATTTACATGGAAATAGTTTGATTCTTTGGGGTCTTGATTTTATGATTAGCTAGGTAGGTCTGGAGCAGCAGTACTCATTCTAGGGCAAATTATTCCCACTACTGAGGCAAGACTATCCTACTCAATGTCCTATAAATTGTGAATTTTTCCAGTCTGGCTGGTGGAGACAGGTACAATCCCAGTAGCCAGGTATTGTTTTCCATAATCTTTTCAGATTATTCTTTTCCCTCACATGCATATGCTAATCTCTCCCAAATACCCGAGGGAGAGACCCTCTATGAATCTCCAGGATTCTCTCTCTGTTCAGTTCTCCTTTCTGGTACTTTGTCCTATGAATTTTAGCTGTCTTTATATCAGCTGACAGAGCTGTCAGCTCTGTCAATTTAGGGAGTCTGCTAGACTTTATCTTAGTTTCCTTGCCATAATTTGTTTGGAAACTCTCTTAAGGCAGTAAGCTGGAGGAATCATACGGTTCACCTCATTTCCCCCATCCCTGAATCTCTAAGGGATTATTGTTCTTCATTGCCTGATGTCTGGTAACTTGAAAACCATTATCTCATGTATTTTTTTTTTACAAGTTTGGCTTTTATTTTTCTGGCTTTATCGAAATATAATAGACAATTACTTGCTCATATTTACATTGTACAAGTCAATGAGTTTTTAATTAGAGTTGGCACACAATAATATATTAGTTTCAGTTGTACAGCATAGTGAATAGAGATCTGTGTAACTTACAAAGTGATCACCCCACTAAATCTAGTACTCCTCTTCCTCCTTACATATTTATTACAACATTGTTAACTATTTTCCTTATACTGCATTTTGTATTTCCATGTCTATTCTGCAACTATCCATTTATACTTCTTAATCCCTTTGCCCTTTTTCACCATCCCCCAACCCCCCTACCATTTAGTAGCCCTCAAAATATTCTGTATATCTATGAGTTTATTTCCATTTTTGTTGTTGTTATTTTGTTCTTTAGATTCCACATGTATGTGAAATCATGTATTTGTCTTTCTTTATATGACTTCATTCAGCACAACACTCTCTAGGTCTATCAAGGCAATATCTTTTTCCATCCCCTTCCTTTTAGTCTGTGTGTGTCTTTTAATCTGAAATGAGTCTCTTGTAGACAGCATATGTAGGGGTCTTGATTTATCCATTCAGCCACTCTATCTTTTGGTTGGAGCATTTAATTCTTTTCCATTTGAGGTACTTTTTGATAGGAATGTGGTTATTACCATTCTTTATTCCTGTTTTTGATACATGTTTTTTCTTCTTAAAGAAGTTCCTCCAACATTTCCTGTAATACTGGCTCGGTGTTGATAAATTCCTTTAGCTTATTTTTGTCTGGATAGTTCTTTATCTGTCCTTCGACTCTAAATGATAGCTTTGCTGGATAAAGTATTCTTGGTTGTAGATCCTAGGTTTTCATTACTTTGAATATTTTGTGCCAAGCCCTTCTGTTCTGCAGTTTCTTTCGAGAAACAAGCTGCCAGTCTTATGGGTGCTCCCTTGTAGGTAACTAACTGCTTTTCTCCTGTTGCTTTTAAGATTCTCTCTGTATTTAACCTTTGGCATTTTAATTATGATGTGTCTTGGTGTGGGCCTCTTTGGGTTTCTGGTTTTGGGGACTCTCTGTGCTTCCTGGGGTTGTATGTCTATTTCCTTCAGCAAGTTAGGAAAGTTTTCCATTATTATTTGTTTAAATAGCTCTTCAACGTCTTGTTTTCCTTCAGGTACCCTTATTACACAGATAGTTTTACATTAATTGTGTCCCATATGCTCCTTAAATTATTATTATATTCTTGGCTTCATTTTTCTTGCCATTCTGATTTGATGTCCTTGGCTTCCCCATTCTTTCCCGTCCTCTATATCAGTGGTTCGATCCTCTTTTTCTTCTGCACTGATTCCCTCTAATATACTCTTCATCTCAGATAATGAGTTCTTCATTTCTGACTGGTTCCCTTTTCTTTTGTTGTAAATTAGATTTATTTAATTAAAATTTTTTTTGTGACATTGGTTAACTAAATCCAGTATGTTTCAGGTGTACAATTTAGCAGTAAAGCATATATATGCTTTTAGGTTTACATACCACGTATACGTGATATCACGTGGTTTTCAACTTTTTCTGTCTGGCTTATTTCACTTAGCATGATTATCTCAAGGTCTAGCCATATATATGATGGAATATTACTCAGACATAAGAAGAGATGAAATACTGTCATTGCGACAACATGGATAGACCTTGTGATTGGTTCCCTTTTATAATTTCCATTTCTATTTTTTTATCTCTTTGTGAAAGTTCTCACTAAATTCATCTACACTTCCCCGAAGTTCATTGAGCATCTTTAACCAGTGTTTTGAACTCTGCATTTGTTAGATTGCTTGACTCCATTATTTCTGGATCTCTGTTCTGCTCTCTCATATGATTTCTGCTTCTTTGTCTTCCCATTTTGGCTGCCTTCCTGTGTTTCTGTGTACTAAGCAAAGCTCCTAAGTCTCCTGGTCTTATTAGTGCAGCTTTGTGTGGTAGGTATCCAATAGCACAGTCCTGAGTGGGCTTCAGCTGCAGGCGTAGTTTAGCCCCAGCCTGTACCCCTCCGGGGCCACCTGTTAAGATTCAACAAGCACAGATGCTGTGCTTATAGTTGCCTCAAGAGGCCATGCCAGAAACTGGGGTCAGCTGCCACCAGTGTGAGTCTAGGCGTTGCTCAGCAAGGAACACCTGACTTGCTGATGACGCAACTGGGTGTTGCTTAGGTGGGGCCATGAGTTAGGGGAGGTGGAGTTTCAGGGAATCTTCTGGGCAGAGCGACCTCTGTTATCCAGTTTGACATGTCTCAGCTATGGAGGAGCTGAGTCCGCAGACTGGGAGTGGGGGAGGGCTCAAAAGAGGAATAATGTATATCACCAGCACTTCTGCCAGGGAGAAAGCCTTGCCTCTGGCCCTTGCTCTGAGAACTCAGTGTCTCCCTGTAAGTCCCTGGTGCCCCCCCTCCCCCGCCCCATGCAGCCAACCTGGCGCTTGTGCTCAGGGTGAGCAGGTCCATCGTTGGGAAAGTCCACTAGTGGACACGGCCCCTTTAAGTGGCTTCTGTAGCTGCCACAGCCTCTGTCCCACTCAGCCGCTTGCCTTTGCCTCCTCCTACCTTTTACTATTGCAGGGTGATTTCTTATTTCTCTCCCTAGTTGTAGTGCTTCTGTTCATATTCATCCCAGGTGACTTTGCTTGCTGTTTGCTGTGTGTTTCTATCACAACTTTGATTTGGTCTCAAGTAAAATGAACAAAGTCTCTGTCATCTATGCCATTTTCCCCCTCTCATGTATTTTTGTTTGTTTATTTCTGTCATAAAGATAAATCCAGTCCCTGTTTCTGTCTTGCCTGAAAGTGGAAGCCTTAATTCTATAAATGAGTTTTGGTCTTTTTTTCTTTTTTTGGCATTATAACAGCCACACACACACATTCTGTCTTTTGGTATTTTTTTTTCTTGAACTGTGGTATTTATTTTTCTTGAACTGTATGTGTGTGTGTGTGTCTATGTGTTTATGAAGTTACGCATGTTTATGTACACACAGACACACATCTTTAAACAAACCTACCATGGACTAGTCTAGGAATTAATCTAGTCTAGGAATCTGTTGGCTACTGTACATTTTTGCTGCTGAGAGAACAGGGGAAAGAAACAATTGCATTCATTAGCAGAGTAGCCTATGAATGAGCCAGAGTGATTCTCTTCAGTGGTAAGAATGAGAGAATTGTCTGTTTTCAGTGGCGGTGTTGTGCAGAGTGTTTACGATGGCACTGAAGAGAGATGCAGACAAGGTGGTAATACTGTAGTGATTTTTATCTGTCGTGGAAAAATGTTGTAAAAAGTGGAGCTCTGATGTGGCAAATGAAGTCCTCCCAGTCCACTCAGGAGAAAAGAGGCAAGTAGTTCTGTAGCAACTGTGAACCAAGGTGTTGGAAGTGCTAAGAAGCCAAACAGGGTACACTGAAGCAACCTAGAGATAAGCAATAGCAGGAAGCCACTGTCACCCCTAGGGATGACATAGAAGAAGGTGGTACTACCAGAGCCCAGGAATAAGGTCACCAGGCAGGAACTGGAATCACTGTGGGGGCTACCTAGTGAGACGTAAGACCTGGAGAGAGGGCAGTCTGGTGGGAGTTTTAGCCACGAAGATCACATAGCCATTGCCTGAGAGAGAGTGAGGGACAGAGGGACAGAAGGAGAATGGGAAAAGGGGAGAGAGCATGCGTATGTGAATGCAAAGCTGAGTACCTATGTTTTCTTCTATGCAATTTATTGTTTCGGGTCTTATATTCAAGTCTTTAATCCATTTTGAGTTAATTTTGGTGTGTAGTGATATACAACAGTCTAGTTTCATTCTTTTGCAAGAGGCTTTCCAGTTTTCCCAGCACCATTTATTGAAGAGGCTTTCCTTTCTCCACTGTATGTTTTTGGCTTTTTTTTTTTTTTGTCGAAAATTATTTGCCCATATAAACATGGGTTTACTTCTGGACTCTCGATTCTGTTCCATTGGTCCAGGTGTCTGTTTTTCTGCCAATACCATGCTGTTTTGATTATTATCACTTTGTAGTATAATTTGAAGTTGGGCAGAGTGATGCCTCCGGCCTCGTTCTTTTTTTTCAGGATGGCTTTGGCAATTCAGGGTCATTTGTGCTTCCATACAAATCTGATGATATTTTGTTCTATTTCTTTAAAAAAAAATGCCAATGGGATTTTGATGGGGATTGCATTAAATCTGTATAGTGCTTTAGGTAATAGGTCATTTTAACTATATTGATTCTTCCAATCCAAGAACACGGAATATCTTTCCATTTCTTTGTGAATTTTTCAATTTCTTTCAAAAATTTTTATTTTATTAGTTTCAAGTGTATAGTGCATTGGTTAGACATTTATATAGTTTATAAAAACAACTCCCCTAATTGCTTTTTCTCTCCTCTGACTGTCCACCTAGCTAATACATTAATGCTAACTGCATTTCCTATTCTGTGCTCCCCATCCCTGTGATCATCTCTCAACTACTAATTTGTACTTCTTTAACCCTTCATCCCACTCTCCCAGCACCCCAGCTTCCTTCCTGTCCTTTCCAGAACAATCACCAGATTTTCCTCTATATTTGTGAATCTGTTTTTGATTAGTTTGTTCTTTTTATTACTTAGATTTCATATATAAGTGAAATCATATGGTACTTATCTTTCTGTCTGACTTATTTCATTCAGCATAATAACCTCTAGAGCCACACATGTCATTGCAAATGGTAGGATTTCATTTTTTAATGGCTGAGTAATATTCCATTGTGTGTATGAACCATAACTTCTTTATCCAATTATCTGTTAATGGGCATTTAGGTTGCTCCCATAGTGTCTTATAGTTTTTATTGTGTACATCTTTCACATGTTTCATTAGGTTTAGTCCTAGATATTTTATTCTTTTTGTTGCAGTTGCAAAAAGGATTGTTTTTTCATTTCTTTTTTTCTGAAAATTCGTTATTAGAGTATAAGAATGCTTTGCATTTTTGAACATTGATTTCGTATCCTTTACTGTATTTGTTTATTATTTCTAGTAGTGTTTTAGTTGAGTCTTTAGGGTTTTCTATATAGAGAATCATGTCATCCACAAACAGTGACAGTTCGACTTCTTCATTTCCTATCTGGATGCCTTTTAGTTCTTTCTCTTGCCTGACTGCACTCGCTAGGATTTCCAATGTTATACTGAATAATAGTGGTGAAAGTAGACAGCTTAGATCTCTTATAATAAAAAACATTCTATTTTTCTCCTCTTTTATTTTTTATTTTCTTTTTAAATTCAAATATATAAGTGTAATTGGTATACAATCTTATATTGGTTATGTTAGTTTCAGAAGTACAATATAGTGACTTGACATTTTTAAACCTTACAATGTGATTACCCCACTAATTCTAGTAAACACCTGTCACTGTGCAAACCTATCACAATTTTATTTACTATATTCCCCTTACCCTTTTCACCCATCTCTCCACCCCTTCCCTTCTGGTTATCATCCCTTTGCTCTCTGTTTCTATGAGTCTGCTTTTGTTTTGTTTTGTTTTCTTTAGATTTTACATACAAGTGAAACCATATGGTATTTGTCTTTCTTTGCCAGACTTATTTTACTTAGCATAATACTCTCTAGATCCATCCATGGTGTTGCAAATGGCAAGATTTCATTCTTTTTTATTATTGCATAACATTCCATTGTGTGTATGTATAAATATACATACACATATATATACACATATACACACACATATATATATATACATATATGTGTATGTATATATATTTCAAATCTTCTTTATCCATTCATCTATTAATGGACACCTTTCATGAGGAGACTCAGTCTTGCATTTTTAGCCTTTGCATTAATCTGAGATGGTAACCTTCCAGATGTGTGGTAGCCTAGAAAGTGGATGTCAGGTGGTCTGGATATGTGAAAATTCTTTTCTAAGTTCTTCAGAGGGTTATCTATAGAATATATCTATATCTCCAGGTATTGATGCTTAACTGGAAGGTTCAAAAGTTTAAGTCCTCAGGCTAAAGTAAAATAAAATCTATTCCTCATGCATTAGTCCATTTAGTCTATATAGACTCCATTTTAAGTTAGCTTAGTTATACTGACTTTATATTGTTTTCTTCACTCATTCTCAGTACACTTGAAAAACTAATAAACAATCTTCTGGTTTTATCTCAGAGATGTAGATGTAGACTGTAGAGGTCTCATCCTTACAACGAGAAAAAATCTGGACAAATTGCAAATTAATGATTTTTCTCGAATCCAACAGAAAACTGAGATTTCAGGGCAAACAGCTAGCCCCAAATCAGGAGAGATATGGGTGCCACTGCAGGGAGAAATAGGACCTGAGCATTTGCTTATCTGAAATAGACACTGACGAATGTCATATAAGCCAGTAAGATTAAAGTAGAAAATTTTAATGAATTGCTAAAGGTTGGGGGCCACAGATATAAGATGTTCTCACTCTCTTGTAGGTTTTTCCTTCAGGACCCCAAAAGATGCTCACAGGAAAGATCAGGGACAGTCCTGAGAAAGTTTCTTCCATGTGCCGGCTGGGATAGGGGGACAACAGCTACTGCCAAAATCTGCCCAGAAATATCTCCCCACCTCCCTAGGGAACAAAAGTCATAATCTTCAGGAAGAAGGATACCAAAAACTGAGGACACTTGTAGAAAAACTGAGGGCACTAGCATTGCAGCTGGGGAAGGAAAGCAGGAACACAAAAAAGTACTACTCTTGGAGAGGAAACAAATATTTGCAGGTCCCAGAATTATATTTGGAGGAGAATCAGGAATGCTTATGAAGGCCACAGCCCAGCATCACAGGGCTTACCTAATATTGAGGATTAATTGGAACATAAGAGAGTGCCCCCATATTCCACCTCCCCCACTATAAAGCTAATAAATAAAAATAAATGTGATGAAAGGAAATAATAAAAAATGTTCAATAAAACCTAGGAAAAGCAGAAAAAGAAAAACAACAAATAGAACAAATAAAAAGTAGCTAACAAGATAGATTTTAATCCCACTATATCAGTAATCACTTTAAATGTGGAAGTGTGAATGGTCTAAAAAACAAGATTGTTAGATTAGATTAAAAAAAGAAGATACAACAGCATACTATTTGTGAGAAACTCAAATAGATTAAAACATAGATTAAAAGTAAAAGGATCAGGATTCATAATGAAAACACTAAACAAAAGAATGCTTGAGTAGCTATATTAATTTCAAATGAAGTAGACTTCATAACAAGGAAAATTAAGGACTTTAATTATATCTGTAAAGTCATTTCATCTTTGCCTATAATGTAACATAATTACACAAATGATATCCCATCACTTCTGCCATATTCTTTTAGTTAAAAGCAAGTTAGAAGTCACACCCATCTAAAATATAGGTAGTCTTCAGAGATTTGATTAAACATGACAGAGTGAGAGATGTCCCTGGATCTCTCCCCTTGAAACAATAAGCTGAACATCTAAAACACAACAAAAAACACCCAAGCTGCTCACCAGCACATCTGAGCATGGGATCTGCACATAAGAGCTATCACAGGTCAGAACCCCGGGTGTTGGGCGGTGGACTGAGAGAAATAAAGAAGCTGCCTCTCGCAGCTGCCAGGGCTCCCTGTAGGAGGAGGGGGAGAGGGGAAGGTGGGCAACTTCCCTGAACAGCCCTGCCTGGGAGAGCTGTGAGCTCCATGCAGCCGGCGGCAGTGCCCAGTCATCAGGGCAGAAGGCAGAGAAATGGGGATTGCAGAGAAGCAGGGATGACAGAGAAACAACAGTTGATTTTTACCAGCCATGCTTGCAAAACCGAGGCTGAGCCACAGCCCCCATCCCCCAACACAGAGGGCCACTACCCCCACACCCTCTGAGACCAATCACCACGGAGCCCCAGGGAAATCTGAGAAAACGCTACCAAAACTGTTGCTAATACTGACAGGAACTGAGACTGAGGGTAGCGAGCGTGATTAAACATCTATACGGGGGAAAAAAAAATCAAAGACATTATTAAGACTTTATATAAAGCAGAGATCCGAGAGGCTTAGATGCCACCTACTGGAAACCAAGAGAAAAATACCTTCTTTGAAACAGGCTAGGGACCATTATATAATATATCTTCTTTCTGG
>NW_024342542.1:864859-909878 GCF_902729225.1 Pteropus medius | reverse complement strand
ATACATCCATTAATGCCCAGGCGGAGAAATAGTTCATTAAACACCATGAACAACCAAGGTGACAAGGCTTCTTAAAAAGAAAGAGAATAATCTCCAGAAAATAAGCTTACAGACAGAGAAATATGTGACTTAAATAACAGAGAATTCAGGATGGGACTTCAGAAAAAAACCAATGAGATCCAAAATGAATCATATCAACAATTTCAGGAATTGAAAAAACAACTAGATGAGTAGAATGAGTTTTTTAGCAAGGAGATTGAAACTCTCAAAAAGAACCAAATTGAATTTCTGGAGATGAAGAACACACTGCAAGAGATGAAAAATTAAATAGCAAGCTTGGGAAATAGAGTCGACCAAATGGAGGAAAAGATCAGTGATATCAAAGACAGAAATCTAGAAATAAATCAGAAGTAAGAAGAGAGAAACCGAAGAATGAAAAAGAATGAAATAGAAATACAAGAACTAGCTGATATTATCAGGAGAGGAAACATAAGATTAATGGGCACTCTCAAAGAGGAGGAAAAGGAGCAGGGATTAGAAAACATTTTCAGGCAAATAGTTGATGAGAATTTCCCAAGTCTAAGGAATGAGCTGGAACTTGGAATTCAAGAAGTCAACAGAACACTCAACTATCTCAAGCCAAAAAGGCCTTCACCAAGATATATTGTATTAAAATTATCAAAAATCAATGACAAAGAAAGAATTCTCAGGGCAGCCAGGGAATAAAAGAGGGTAACCTATAAAGGAAAACTCATTAGATTATCGTTGGACTTAGCACAAACCTTACAAGCCAGAAAGGAGTGTAATCAAATATTCAAACTATTAAATAAAAGGAACTAAAACCAGCCAAGAATAATGTATCCAGCTAAGCTCTCCTTTAGATATGAAGGAGAAATCGAGAACTTTTCAGACATACAAAAATTGAGGGAATTCTCCACTGTGAGGCCTGCACTACAGGAAATACTGAAAGAGGTTAGCTCACCTGAAACGAAATGACAAAAAAAAATGCATAATTAGGAGTAAGGTGACTAGCAGGCTGATAAAAGCAGAGTAGTGCAACCCTTACCAAGAACAGGGCATTATAAGCTTAAAATAAGAAGAGATTTGCTATCGCAAGATAGTAATGAACATTTAGCATACATAGGGACAAACTGCGATAACAGTAACTGAAAAGGGGAGGATTCAAAGATCCAAATTTGCAAAGAGGAATGGAGATAAGGTATGTGCAGAAGAAAATGGATGACTATATATAACTATCTTTTACATATTTGTAATGGTAACCACATGTCAAGGATTCAGAAACAAAGTATATAACATAAAAAAGAAGGTCAAGATGGAAAACCCAAAAAAGCCAACCAAAATAAAGAAAACAAACACCAGGACAAGGAAGCAATGGAAACAGCGAGCTACCAGAAAGTAAAAGATAAAATGGCTATAAGAAGACCTCATATTTCAATAATCGCCCTAAATGTAAATGGACTGAACTCACCAACAAAAAGGCATAGAGTTGCAGATTGGATCAAAAACCAAAACCCAACCACATACTGTCTCCAGGAGACACATCTCAGCTCCAAAGACAAATATAGACTCAAAGTGAAAGGGTGGAAAATAGTATCTCAAACAAATGGCATTCAGAGAAAAGCAGGAGTAGTGGTACTAATATCGGATGAAATAGACTTCAAAAAAAAAAAGTAACGAAAGATACGGAGGGACCCTTCATAAAGATAAAGAGAATATGCACCAAGAATACAAAACACTTATTAATATCTATGCTCCCAATCAGGGAGCCCCGAAATATGTTATGCAATTACTAACAGAACTAAAGGGAGAAACAGGCCAAAACACTATCATAGTAGGGGATCTAAATACCCTACTGTCGGATATGGGCAGACCATCCAAACAGAAAATCACTAAAGAAATAACATCCTTAAATGACACATTAGACCAACTGGACATAATTGATATTTACAGAGCCTTCCATCCCAAAACAGCTGCTTATACATTCTTCTCTAGTGTACATGGAACATTCTCAAGGATTGACCATGTACTGGGACACAGAGATAGCCTCAACAAATATAAGAGGGTTGAAATCATATCAAGTATATTCTCTGATCATAATGCTTTGAAACTAGAGATCAACTGTAAAAAGAAATCGGAAAGAACTGCAAATACATGGAGATTAAACAACATACTAATGAAGGATAACTGGGTCAGAGAAGAAACAAAAAGAGATCAAGAAACACATAAAAACAAATGATAATGATAGTACAACATATCAAAAGTATTTGGAGATGGCAAAAGTGGTCATAAGAGGAAAGTTCATATCATTACCGGCCTATCTCCAAAAATAAGAACGAGATCAAATAACCTAACGTGTCATCTTAAAATACTAGAAAAGGAAGAACAAATGAAGCCTAATGTCAGCAGAAGAAAAGAAATAATCAAAATTAGAGCAGAAATAAATGAAAACAACAACAACAACAACAAAAAACAATAGAAAAATTAAATGCAACAAAGAGCTGTTTCTTTGAGAAGGTTAATAAAACTGAGAAACCCCTGGCTAGACTCACTAAAGAAAAAAGAGAAAGGACACAAACAAAATCAGGGATGAAAGAGGGGAAATTACGACAGACACTGCAGAAATACAAAGGATCATACAAGAATACTATGAAAAAGTATATAACACCAAATTTAATAACCTAGAAGAAATGGACCAGTACTTAGAGAAATACAACCTTCATAGACTGAATCAAGAAGAACTAGAAAATCTAAATAGACCGATCAGCAGTATGGAAATTGAAACAATCATCATACCCTACCAAAAAGTAAAAGTCCAGGACCAGATGGCTTTACCAGTGAATTCTATCAAACATTCAAAGAAGATTTAATACCTATTCTCCTCAAAATATTCCAAAAAATTGAAGAGGAGGCAATACTTCCCAACTCATTTTATGAGGCCAATATTACCCTAGTACCAAAACCTGGTAAGGATAACACACACACACACACAAAACTATAGATCAGTATCTCTCATGAATACAGATGCAATAATCTTAAATAAGATACTAGCGAACCAAATACAGCAACATATTAAAAAGATTATACACCACGATCAAGTGGGCTTCATCCCAGAGGCACAGGGATGGTTCAACATATACAAATCAATTAATATGATACACCACATAAATTAAAAATTAAGAATCATATGATCATCTCAATAGATGCAGAAAAAGCCTTTGACAAGATACAGCATTCATTTATGATCAAAACACTTAACAAAATCAGCATAGAAGGAAAATACCTTAATATAATAAAGGCCATCTATGACAAGCCCTCAGCCAATGTTATATTTAATGGTAAAATACTAAAAAATCCTTCTCTCTAAGATCAGGAATAAGGCAAGGCTGTCCACTATCATCACTCTTATTCAATATAACGTTGGAGGTCCTAGCGAGTGCAGTCAGGCAAGAGAAAGATATAAAAGGCATCCAAATAGGAAACAAAGAAGTCAAACTGTCACTATTTGTGGATGACACGATTCTCTATATAGAAAATCCTAAAGACTCCACAAGAACACTACTAGAAACAATAAGCAAATACAGTAAAGTTTCTGGATGCAAAATCAATGTTCAAAAATCCATAGCGTTCCTATTCTCTAATAACAAAGTGTCAGAAAAAGAAGTCGAAAAAATGATTCATTTTGTAATTGCAATAAAAAATAAAATACCTAGGAATATATCTAATGAAACATGTGAAGGACCTATATAATGAAAACTACAAGGCCCTATTAAAAGAAATCGAAGCAGATACAAAGAAATGGAAAGATGTTCCATGTTCTTGGATTGGAAGAATCAACATAGTTAAGATGACCTTATTACCTAAAGCATTATACAGATTTAATGCAATCCCTATCAAAATCTCATCAGCATTTTTTAAAGAAATAGAATGAAAAATCATCAGATATGTATGGAAGCACAAAAGATCCTAATTGCCAAAGCCATCCTGAGAAAAAGAAAACGAGGCTGGAGACATCACTCTGCCTGACTTCAAATTATACTACAAAGCAACATTAATCAAAACGGCATGGTTTTGGCAGGACAACAGACACATGGACCAGTGGAACAGAATCGAGAGTCCAGAAATAAACCCATGTTTATATGGGCAAATAATTTTTGACAAAAAAGCCAAAAACATACAGTGGAGAAAGGAAAGCCTCTACAATAAATGGTGCTGGGAAAACTGGAAAACCACCTGCAAAAGAATGAAACTAGACTGTTGTCTATTACCACACACCAAAATTAACTCAAAATGGATTAAGGAACTGAATATAAGACCTGAAACACTAAAATGCATAGAAGAAAACATAGGAACTAAACTCAAGGATCTTGAACTTAAGGACATTTTTATGAATTTGGCCTCAAAGGCAATGAAAGTAAAAGCAAAAATAAACGAATGGGACTACATCAACTAAGACACTTCTGCTCAGGAAAAGAAACCATGGACAAGGGAAAGAGACAACCATCTGAATGGGAAAATATATTTGCAAGCAATGCCTTTAATAAGGGCCTAATATCCAAAATATGCAAAGAACTCATGACTCAATAACAAGAAAACAAACGATCGAATCAAAACGTGGACAGTGTACCTGAACAGACACTTCTCCCTAGAGGACATACAAATGGTCAACAAATTTATGAAAAGATTCTCAACATTGCTAGCTGTTAGAGAAATGCAAATCAAAACCACAATGAGATATCATCTCTCACCTGTTAGAATGGCTGTAATCAACAGGACAACTAATAACAAATGTTGGAGAGGATGTGAAGAAATAGGAACCTTCCTACACTGCTGATGTGACTGCAAATTGGTACAGCCACTATGGAAAACAGTATGGGGGTTCCTCCAAAAACTAAGAATTGATCTACCATATGATCCAGCAATCCTTCTATTGGGTAATTTACACCAAAGACTTGAAAAGTCGTATCCAAAAATATGTTTGCACATTGATATTTATAGCAGCAGTATTCACAGTGGCCAGAACATGGAAACAACAGAAGTATCCTATGATAGATGATTGGCTAAAGAAGCTGTGGTACATATATACAGTGGAATATTTTTCAGCCATGAGAAGGGATGAAATACTGCCATTTACAACAAAATGGATGGCCTTTGAAATAATCATGCTAAGTGAAATAAGCCAGACAGAAAAGGCTGAAAATCACATGATATCACTTATGTGGGATGTAAACTTAAAAGCAACAAATGAACAGGACAAACAAACAGAGATTCAGGGACATGGACAATGGACTAGTGGTTACCAGAGGGAATGGGGGAGGCGGGAAAGAAATAAAATGTTAAAAAAATAAAAAAATGAAAAAAAAAATAAAATATCGGTAGTCCTCACTTTGCATTACTCATATATGTACTAATTTCCGTTAACATGGTTTTGTTGAATAACACTAGCCTCCTAACAACATGGTTCAAATTTCTGGTACCCTGTGAGTAATCGTACAAAGTACCATCTTTACTACTAGCTCTTTGTTCCAGAAATCACTCCATAAATAACAAATACATATCAAGATCAAAGACCAATCATGTTATTTCTTTCAAAACCTGTTTGTTGTAGGTTACTGTCTGTCTGTTATTCAGTGTACGCACAGACAGCAAGGAATGTAGTTGTGTTGTCTTCTTGTAGTCCAGTGATAAACCCATGTGATATTTTACAAAAATGGATAACTGGAAGAGAAAATTGGCAAGTAAAGATGAAAAGTGCAGCAAAGAAATGAAAAATGATAACACTGGAAGAGAAATTTGTATCGAGCATATATGGAATTATATAAGAAATTGCTGAAGCAAAAATGTTGACACTGTTGCCATTTGAAAAACTCCTAGATATACAGCTAGGAGAACTTAGTGAAGAGGAACTTATTGATTTAAATGAGCAAAGTGGTTGTGATTAAAAGAATGAAGATACCCGAGAGGATGTTATGCCAGACCAAAAAAAAAAAAAAAAGAAAGAAAACACACAAAACAAAAAACAAAAAACAAACCAAAAAACCCCCTTCAGATCGAAGGAAGTCTTTGAGATATTTCAAGAAACACCTTGAAATATCTTGAAAGTGCTAAGAATATAATGTGGAATGTGATCCTAACCTGGAATGGAATGTGACAGTTTGCCAAAGCATAGAAAAATGCTTGTTCTGTATTGTAAGTTACACAATAAGAAAAAGAAAGCAAGTGCTGTTCAAACTACTCCTAATAAGCTTTTTACAAAGAAATAAAAAACTTTAATTCTCAATATTTCCAATGTTTTGAATTACAGTGTACTAAAACTAACTAAATTAGTTTTACTATCTTTTCATTTCCTTTTACATTTATAGTGATGAGTAAGAGTAATGTTTCGACAAAGTTTTTTAAAGGTCATGGAGCAATTATATTTTTTCTATTGATTATTAAGATTGCTTTTCATACTTTCAGCTTGCACAGTCATTTTTACAGTTCCCACTACCATGCAGGATTGTCTATACTATTCGGTAATTAAAAAGAATGCTGTTGTTTGCGACAACATGGATGGACCTCGAGATAATCATGCTAAGCTAAATAAGCCAGATAGAAAAAGTTGAAAACCACATGATATCACTTATATGTGAGATGTAAACCTAAAAGCAACAAATGAACAGGACAAAGAAACAGAGACTTATGGACATGAACAATAGACTAGGAATTACCAGAGGGTGGGGGGGGAGGGTGGAGGAGGGAGGTAGATAGGGTAAAAGGGGTCATATATGTAGTGACAGAAAGAAATCTAATATGTGAGGTGAACACACAATGTAAATATATATATGCCTTACTGTTAAATTGTACACTTGAAACTTCGTTAACCAATGTCACCAAAAAATAAATAAATAAATAAATAAATAAATAAATAAATAAATAAATAAATAAAAATAAAAATAAAACTCCCAACCAAAAAAAAAAAGAAATGCAGTACCGATTCATGCTAAAACATAGATAAACCTCAAAAACATTATGCTAAGTGAAAGAAGCCATGCACAAAAGATCACCAACTATATGATTCCATTTATATGAAATGTTTAGAAAAGGCACATGTGTAGAAATAGAAAGTAGTTTAGTGGTTGCCTGGGGTTGGGGTGGAAACACATATTAACTGTAAGTAGGTACCGGGGAGCTCATTAAGGTGACGGTGGTGATGGTTGCATAACTTAGTAAATTTATTGAAAAATACTGAATCGTACACATATATTGGGTGGATTATGGACTATATATTATAACTCAAGGACTTTTTTTTCTTAAAAATGAAGATGAAATAACGATATTCCCAGAAAAATAAAAACTGAAAAAATTGTTTCTATCTAATATGCCTTACAAGAAATACTAAAGGAAGTCTTTTAGGCTAAAAAGAAAAGACACCAGATAGTAACTCAAATCTACATAAGGAAATAAAGACTAATGAAAAATGTAAATATGGGTAACGATAAACAAAACTATAAATATATACTTCCTTTTTGATTGCTAAACTTTTAAAAATAAAATTGAATTAAATAATGCAGTATTGTTGGATTTCTAGCATATACAGATGACATATTTTGAGATACTGGCATGTAGCGGGTATGTGGGAATGGAGGTAGAATCAAAGAAAGTTTCAATATTTTGCTGAAATCAAATTAGCATCACAGTGCAGTGGATTGTGATGAAGATGACTACTCCCTAGAATAACAGCTGTGAAAATTAAAACTCAAGAATATAGTGAAAAAATACTCAAGAATTAAAAATTATACTCTATCATCTATCTATCTTTCTATCTATCTATCTATCTATCTATCTATCTATCTATCTATCTATCTATCTATTATCTATCAAAATAGTGTATAATTTTAGTCCAGTCACATTTAACGGTTGGATTTATATATAGTGATGGGGGAAGAGAGAGAGAGTGTGTGAGTATGTATGTTCATAGACAGGAGGCAGTGAAAAAGTAAAGAACCAAAATTACATGAAACATATGGAAAATAAATAGCAAATATGGCAGTCATAAATCCAACCATTAAATGTGACTGGACTAAACACTGCAATCAAAAGTCAGAAATTGTCACACTAGGAGAAAAAATCCTTAGATATGCTGTCTAAAAGATATACTTTAGATAAAGTTTTCTTGACCTTGGTACCATTAAAATCTTGGACTCAATAATTATTTGTTGTGGGGGCTATCCTGTGCCTTGTAGGGTATTTAGTAGCATCACTGGCCTTTATCCATTATATGTCAGTGGTAGCCATGTAGTTGTTATAATCAAAAATCTCTCTACCTATTGCCAAATGTCACATGGGGGCCAAAAGTGCTCCTGGCTGAGAACCACTGCATTAGCTTTAAAATACAAATCAATCTCTCTCTCTCTCTCTCCACTTCCCACTTCCCATCCCTTTCCCTCTCCCCCCACCACCTCTCCCTCTCTCTTTCTCACTCTCTCACTGTCACTGTCATTCTCTCACTCTCACATAAATTGAAAGTAAAAATATGGAAAAGCACATGCTGGGTAACACTAATTGTAAAAGCACTGTAGTCACTATGTTAATATCAGACAAGATAGACATCAAGACAAGAAATATAGACAAAGAGGGACACTTCATAATGCCATCAAGAAGATATAAAAATGATGAATGTGTACACATCTGCAAGCAGAGCCCCAAAACACATGAAGCAAAAACTGACAGAGTCGAAAAGAGAGAAATGTAATTTAAAAACAATGGTAGGGACGTCGATACCCATCACTCAATAATTGAAAGAACAACTAGATAAAAAGTAGGCAAGTTTATAGATTTGAATACCATCAACCAACTTAACTGGCATTTATAGAACATTCTACCCAACAATAACAATACAGTAAAATACAATAACATAATAACATTTTGGTTAATGAGAGACTGCATATATGATGGTGGTCTCATAAGATTATAATAGATTATAAAAGTTTGCTTGCAATATTGAAAGAAAAGGCTAGACCCAATCACGATGGTGAATTTACTACTAGCTCTCTCTATGTGGTTTAAATAGATGAGGATGCTAAGTGCACTGTCCATTGGCTATGTGTCCACTGCTCATGGCTGGGGCATGGAGTTGGCGAGGAGCAAGGGGAGTGAGGGGAGTGGGCTGGTGAGGAGGTGAGCCTGGAGGCCCCTATACCTCTCCCCCTACATGTTCATGCCAGCTTCTTCACAGACTTGCACATGCATGCACACTTGTGTGTACAAACTCACTTATCCATTCCTCTCTCTCTCTTTCCACCAAATCCTGTCCCTCTTTCCCTCCCCTCCCTCTCTCTCTTTTTCACCTACCTCACTCTTCCTCTTCCTCTCTCTCTCACTCACTTCCTCCTCTCCCTTTTATTGTTTCTTGTCTCAAGCTTTAACTCTCTGAGTTTCTTTAGATCTCTGCTCTCCTTTTCTCTTACTTCCCTCTCTTCCTCTCTCCCTCCCTCCCTCCTGATGTCTACTTCTCCTCAAATGGCACCTTCCTCCAAAGCCCTCCCGTGTACCCCAAACATGTGTCTGCACATACATGCACACATGAACTTTATCTTTTAGATTATATATTCTATACCTTTTCTATGTTTAGATTCATAAATACTATTGTGTTACAGTTGCCTACAGTATTCAGTACAGGAACATGCTACACAGGTTTGTAGCATAGGAGCAATAGGCTGTACCATACAGCCTAGGTGAGTGGTAGGCTGTACCATCAAGGTATGTGTAAGTGCACTCTCTGATGTTTGCACAATGGCAGAATTGCCTAATGATGAATTTCTCAGAATGTGTCCCCATTGTTAAGTGACGCATCCTTTTTAAGCACATATGGAACATTCTACATAATAGATCATACGCTTAGCCACAAAACAAGTTTAATTAAATTTTAAAAGATTGGAATCACACAGAGAGAATGTTCTCTTACCAAAAAGGAATTAGAGTTGCATTCAACAACAACAAAAGAAATTCAGTAGATGTCCAAATAGTCTTTATAGTTTTATAACATGTATATGTCATCCTTCATAATATATTGTGTAGTCTTGCCTGTTTTTGCTCTTTCTGAGTCGTTTTTGCATTTTTTATGTTTTGAATGGGTAATACATCTACATGGTGCAAATATAAAAGCAAATTTGAAAGAGACACATTGGAAAAGGTACACCTTATCCTCTTCTATTCATTTCTCCTTGGTATTGTAGTAACCACTTTTGTTAGTTGTTTGTACTTCCTGTGCTTCTTTTCTTAAATACAAGCAAATACAAATATATGAGCTAATTTCCACCTTTTTCTGCACAAGGTACTATACCATGTGTCCTGTACTGCACTTTGTATTTTTCATTTAAGTTATCCTAGAGATGTTGCCATATTAGAACAAAGAGGTCTTCATCACTTTCTTCTTTTATAGCTGCAAGGTATTCCATTGTGTGAATGTACCATAATTTACTCCTTTGTTGATGGGCTCTAGGGTTGTTTCCAGTTTTACTGTAATCAAACAATACTGCACTGGATAAACTTGAACATCTTATACATGTGTGGTTGGATCTGTGGGATAGATTCCTAGAAGTCACATTGCTGGATTAAAAGGTAAATGCATTTGTAATTTTGGGTGACATTGCCAGATACTTCTCATTAGAAGTTGTACCATTTTTCACTCTCAGCAGCAATGTATAAAAATGCTTGTTTTCCCACAGTCTTACCAACAGGATGTGTTGTCAAACTTGAGAGATTTTTGTCGACTTTAGAGATAAGAACGGTGTCTCAGTGTCATTTTAATTTGCATTTCTCATATAAGAAATGATGAATATATTTTAAAAACTTTCAGAGCCATTTGTATTTTTTCCTGTGAATTGCCTATTTATATTCTTTGCCAATTTTTTCTATGGACTTGTCTTTTTTCTTAATTATAGGAGCTTTCACATGTTAGGGAGATTACCCCTTTATTTGTAAAAGTTGCAAATATTTTTTTCAGTTTGTCTTTTTTTAACTTTGATTATGTGTTTCCCCCTCTTAGAAATTTGTTGTTGTTATCAAGTAGTTGAAGTTTTCAGGTTTTTTTTTTCTTTTAAGATGTTTAGACTTTATCATTAGACAAGTCCTCCCCAAATGTCTACCCAGTTGTGCCAGCAGCAGTTCTAAAAAAGTCCACATTGATCCTGCTGATTTGATACACCTTCTCTGTTGCTTACTAAATACCTGTATGTATTTCTGGACTTTATATTCTGGTACATTGGCATGTCTCCATTCATGAATTAATGCCACCAATATTAATATTATGCCAATATTAATACCAAAGTTGAGGCCCTTAGAGTATATAAAATTCTGGTAGGGCTAATACCCACTCATTACCTATTTTCCCCCTGAGTTTTCATAGTTCTTCTTGTCTGTTTATCTTTGCATATGACACTAGAATCAGCTTGTCTAGTTCTTGTCCAAATGCCTATTGGTATTTTTATTGGGATAGCATTGAATTTATGAAAAAATGTGGGAAAATCATTTTTACAATGTTGATTCTTCTTATTCAAGGACCTCCTATGCCTTTTCATTTTTTCAAGACTTGTGTTCTTCACAAGTATTTTTGAGTTTTCCTTTTAACTTTAGTACATTTTTTATTAACCTTATTCCTAGATATTTTGTATTTTTGTTATCCTTATAAGTGAGGCCTTCTTGTCCATTATATCTTTAAACTGTTTTATTGTTCTGGATTTCTTTTAATTTGCTTAGTCACATTATTTTTCATTTCCTTTGCTCTCATTTTAATAGCCCAGGATATTTCCTAAAAATGGTCAATTGCTTTTTACTGTATTTCTGTCTTGTAATCAAGTATCTTGAACATTAATATAAAAAAAATCAAAGTACCGAAAATGGATTAGGGTTTCTAGTGTAATATTGGTATTGGTGGATTTATCATAAGTGCTGGAAGGCAGAGAAGGCTGAACCTAGAGTGTATTTTGATATTGGTTTGATGGGGGCTGGCTGATCATGAACCAAAATTTGAAACCCTGAAAGTTAACAGATTAGTCACATGTATTAGGGATACACTGAATAACTATTTTAGCTAGTTATTTGTTTAATGGCCAGTGTTAAAAATCAATATTTGGCGAAGACTAAACCAAAATATCACCAACTTAGAATGAACATCTGAGTTAAATAAATCTGAAATTCTATTCAGGAATACATAATTATGGCAATTTTATTAAAAATGTTTGAAGTCATATTTTTAAAGTCTAACATTACAAAGTGTAATTTCTCAACACTGCCAGCTGCTAGATTGCATGGGAGTTCATTAGATTGTATGTGTGTTATACAAAAGAGATAATTAGAAATTAAAAGCAACTGTAAAAGTTTGTTTTGTAATGAATGCTAATGCATCAAATAATTCTACAAAGATTAGAATTAAGTTATAATCTAATATCTGTTCTATTGTGTATTGTTACTTAAAATTTTAGATATTTGTTGACTTAACCAGATATATTGTTTTTAAAGTTATTTAGCAATTTCATTCTTTATTCATTCAACAAATAGTCTGTGTACCCTTTTATTTTTTAAAATTTTTAAATTTTTATTTTTTTCAATCACAGTTGACATGTGATTTTATTACATGGGGAATATAGTCAATAGTAATTATGTATGGTGACAAATGGTTACTGAATTTATCGGGGTAATCGCTTCATAAGTTATATAAATGTCTAATCACTGTGATGTACACCTGAAACTAATATTACCCCGATAAATCCAGTAACCATTTGTCACCATACATAATTACTATTGACTATATTCCCCATGCTATACTCTACATCTCCATGATGACTTTGTAACTACCAATTTGTACCTCTTAATCTCTTCCCCACTTCACCCAACCCTCCCCACTCCCAACTGGCAACCATCAAAATGTTCTCTGTATTTATGAGTTTGTTTCTGTTTTGTTTGTTTTGTGAGTGAAATCGTATAGCATTTGTCTTTACCTGTCTGACGACTTACTGTCTGACTTACTCCACTTAGTACAGTATCCTCTGGGTCCATCCATGTTGTTGCAGATGGCAAGATTTCATTCTTTTTTATGGCTGAGTAATATGCCATTGCATATATATACTGCCTCTTCTTTACCCATTCATACATTGGTGGACACTCTGGATGCTTCCATATCTTGGCTACTGTAAATAAGGCTGCAATGAACATATGGATTCACATGTCCCTTAAAAGTAGTGTTTTGGGTTTCTTCAGGTAAATACCCAGAAGTATGATAACTGGGCCCTTCTTTGGCTCTTGTTATAGCCTTTGTTTTAAAGTCTATTTTGTCTGGTTTAAGTATTGCTACCCTAGCTTTGTTTGTTTGTTTGTTTCCATTTTCATGAAACATCTTTTTTCATCCCTTTACTTTCAGTCTGTGTGTGCCTTTTGATATGAAGTGAGCCTCTTGTGGGCAGCATATGTAAGAGTCTTGTTTTCTTATCCATTCAGCCACCTTATCTTTTGATTGGAGCATTTAATTATTTTTCATTTGAGGTACTTGTTGATAGATATGTAGTTATTGTCATTTTATTATTTATATTTTTGATCTTGTTTTCTTTTCTCTTCTGCTTCTTAAAGAAGTCCCTCTAACATTTCCTATAGTATAGGCTTGGTGATGATGAACTCCTTTAGCTTTTTCTTGTCTGGGAAGCTCTTTATCTGTCTTTTGATTCTAAATGATAGGTTGCTGGGTAGAGTAATCTTGTTTTGTCACTTTGAATATTTCATGCCAATCCCTTTTGGCTTGTAAAGTTTCTGTTGAGAAATCGGCTGACAGTCGTATGGGAGCTCCCTTGTAGGTAAACTAACTGCTTTTCTCTTGCTGCTTTTAAGATTCTGTCCGTCTTTAAACTTTGGCATTTTAATAATGATGTGTCTTGGTGTGGACCTCTTTGGTTCATCTTGTTTGGGACTCTCTCTGCTTTCTGAGGTTGTATATCTATTTCCTTCACCAGTTTAGGAAGTTTTCAGTCATTATTTCTTGAAATAGGTTTTCAATTCCTTGTTCTCTCTCTTCTTTTGGTATCCCTATGATGAGAATACTGGTGGACATGATGTCGCAGAGGCCCCTTAAACTATTCTAATTTTTTTTTGGATTCTTTGTTCTTGTTGCTATTCCGATTGGGTGTTTTCTGCTATCTTATCTTCTAAATAGCTGATTCTGTCCTCTGCTTCATCTAATCTACTATTAATTCCTCCTTAGGTAGTCTTCATTTCAGTTATTTTAGTATTCATTTCTGACTGGTTCTTTTTTATGTTTTCTCTCTCCACTTTTGTGTTTCCTATCTCCTTGTTAAAGTTCTCACTGAATTCCTCTACTTTTCTCCTAAGTTCATTGAGCATTCTTATAACAAGTGTTTTGAACTCTACATCTGGTAGATCTCTTGTCTCCATTTTGTTGAGTTTTTTTTCTGGAGCTTTGTCCTGTTCTTTCGTTTAGGATATGTTCCTTTATCTTCCCATTTTGGCTGCCTACTTGTGTTTGTTTCTATGTATTAAGTAGGGCTGCTATGTCTCCAGGTCTTAGTAAAGTGGCCTTATGCAGTAGGTGTGCTGTGGGTCCCAGTGGCACATTCTTCCCTGGTCACCTGAGCCAGATGCTCCAGGTGTGTTACTTGTGTGGGTTATGTGTGCCCTCCTGTTGTAGTTGAACCTTGGTTGCTGTTTTCCCATCAATGGGAGGGATTGGTCCTTGGGCTTTTTGATTGTGATGACTGGCCATGACCAGTGGAGGAGCTGTAGTTCAGGGGCTGACCCTACAGAGCAGGATTTGCTTTATCAGGGTTCTGGTTCCTGCCCTGTTTGCCTTTGGGTGTATCATCCTCAGGTGTGACCCCAGGTGGTGCTCTGGCTCAAACCAAAACCCACCTGGGAGGGCCCCTGCTGCAGGCCAAGTTCACTTGCAGCTTGCACCCTGCCTGGGGCCACCTGGTGTGAGCCACCAATCATTCTGCAGATGGTTGCCACCCATGCTGGGCTTAGAAGTTCCTCAATAGGACAAGCTACAAACCAAGTCCGGCTGCCACTAGTGCTGGGCTTGGGTCTGCTCAGCGAGAGATATATGGCATGCCAAGGCCAGATGCTGCTTGTTTAGGTTTTGTAAACCTTTGAGAGATTTTAGGAAAGTCTGCAGCATGAGCCGAGACAGGCAGTTTGTGTGGAAAATCCATTGGAAGCGGCTTGGGTAGGACTGCATGTTGGGAGGAATGAAGTCTCAAGGAGTCACCAAGACAGGGTCACCAGTGTTAGCCATGTTGATGGAAACTCAGATATGGTGCCTGCCTGGGTCTGCAAGCTGGGCTGGGGAGGGCTCAATAAAGGAGCAATGCTGTCTTCTTGCACTTCTGTCTGGGAGAAAGCTGCTCCTCCAGCCCTTGCCCTGAAGCCAGACAACACAGTTTTTCCCTGTAGGTTCCAGGCATCTTTTGAGCTGCTGCCCCAGTGCTGGAGCTGGGAGTGAGTGAGTCCGTCAGTAAGTCCATGCACATGCCCCTTAAGAGGAAATTCTGGGACTCTCTCAGCCCTCTGCCTCACTCAGCTACAGTCTCTGCCAGTTTTCACAGCCAGAAGTTGTGGGGACTACGCTTCTTGGCACTGGAACCCTGGGCTGGGGAGTCTAGTGTGAAGCCGGGACCTCTTGTTCTTCTATGGAGGGGGAACCTTCATAGTGAAGATATCTCTCTCAGTTCTCAACTGCCACACACGGGTGTGGGAATAGCCTGTTTTATATCTCCACCCCTCCTACCAGTCTCAAGGCAGCCTCTTCTGTGTGTCACCAGTTGTAGGATTTCTGTTCAGCTAGACTTCAGGTGACTCTCAATGATGGCTATTTTGTAATTTAGTTGTAAATTTTATGTGGTTGTGAGAGAAGGTAAGCACAACATTTTCCTACTCTGCCATCTTGACTGGAAGCCTCTTTTTTATTTCTTAATATATTTCTTTTTTAAATGCCAAGTTTATTGAGGTACAATTTACATATTATAAAATTCATTCCTTTGAAGTATACAGTTCGATGAGTTTGACATATGTATACACTTGTGCAACTACCACCAAAATCAAGATATAGAACATGTTTGTCCCCCTCAAAAATCCTCGTTTACCTTTGTTGACCATGCCCATCTCCTACTCCAGCCCTTAGTAACTACTGATCTGTTTTTTTGTCCCTACACTTTTGCCTTTTCTAGAACTTCATATGAATGAAGTCATACATTAGGTAACCTTTGTGTCCAGCTTTTCTCACTTAGCATAATACTTTTGTGATTCACCCATGTTGTTGTATCAATAGTTTCTTTTTTTTATTGCTGAGCAGTATTCCATTGTATGGATGTATCACAATTTACTTACACATTCACCATTCCTTGAACATTGGGTTGTTTTCAGTTTTGGATATTATAAATAAAGCTGCTGTGAACATGCCTACATGTGTTTGTGTAGGCATGTGTTTTCATTTCTGTTGGATAAATACCCAAGAGTGAGATTTCTGGGTTGAATTGTAAGTATATGTTTAACTTCATAAAAACCTGGCAACTTTTTTCAAAAGGACTGAACATTTTGCATTCCCAGCAACAACATGTAATATTTCCAATTCTTTTACATCCTTACCAACTTTTGTTATTTAGGAATTTTTAATTTTAGACATTCTAGTGCAAAATACTATCTTGTAGTTTTAATTTGGATTTCTCTAATGACTAATGATGTGCAGCATCTCTTCTTATGCTTATTTCCAATCCTACAACTTATTTGGTGCTCTGTTCATATTTTTGGCCCATTTTAAGTCTTTTTTTTTTGTCTTATCAAGTTTTGTTTTTTAAAAATATTTTCTTGGTACAAATACATTATCGGATAAGTGGTTTGCAATATTTTCTCCCTGTCTGTTGCTTGTCTTTTAATTTCTGTAATAGTATATTTTGAAGGGTAGAACTTTTAGATTGTGATAAAATCCAATTTATCAGTTTTTTCCTTCATGCTTTATACCTTTTGTGTCCATCTTAATACATTTTTAATAAGTCAACTGTTTTGTATATAAATTTAACAGTTCTCACAGTCATTAATAAGCATTTTATTCTTACAATAGTAAAGATGAATATGTCACTAAGGAGACTGATAGAATTTTTACATGTAAAACACATAAAGTGATCTATACCCTGAGTCACAAATAGACTTAATAACTAATACAAATGGCATGCTTTGTTTATGTCACTCGTGTTGTTATGCTGGTCACATGTGATGACAAGTTATGCTATCACATGGTCATTGGTCACTAACCATTAAGGAGTACCAAAAATCACAATGTGGGAGACATTCAGTTACTTCTGAAGAGCAAAGCTGATTTTTGCCTAAGTAAAACTGGGACATTTCTAATTTATATTAATTGATTTCTTGTGTTTATTTTGGTATTGTCTGTTAATTACAAATTTCTTTCCATAAAGTGATTCAAGTGAGTCCAATCAGGATTTTCACAAAATTAAGTAACATGTTGAATACCTAAGCATTTGTAACTATTTATGGTACAGGGACACAGACCCTACTCTATGGGAACACTTTGTGGAGGGGATAATTAATAGATTAGCTTTATGATCCCTCTGGGGCTGCTTCTTCCTCTTCTGGGAATCTAGAGAGTGGTTTAGATGAGGCTTGTGGTCTTTAACATTTTGAGTGTGTCCTCACTGTCATCCAGACATCGAGACTTTTAAAATTACATAACTTTCCTTTACTGTAGCAGATTAATTGTGACCCAGATTTATTAGTTTCTTAAACACAGCTAATGTTTTGCTGAGTTTGTGTGTGTGTGTGCATGCTCGTGCGTGTGTGTTTAAGAGACTATGCTGGGGTGTCAAGTGGTGGCAAGAGGAAATTAAGAAAAGGTTTCTTCCCCTAATGAGTTGACATGCTGAGTGGAACACAACTGTGTACAGTGCACCAAAAGCCAGGTCAGATCGTGTGTCTGAGGTTAGGGCATGTGGGGATCAATTGTAGAGATAATATAGGAAACATATTCAGGGAACAGATTGTGGGCCTTAATTGCCCTTTTGGAGCTCTGAGGCTTCATTCTATTAAAAAATGGATTGGCATTTGTGAGTGAAGGCTTGGGTTGATTTAGGTCTGCCTGAGAATGACCTTGGTCTCCCATAGTCTGTGTCTTTGGAAACAGTCGAGTGAAGATAATTGGAGGATGTAGTGTCTGCCTCAGTTGTTGTATGAAGCTGCACCTGTCTTGGGGAACTGTGAATTGGTGTGTGTATTATTGACCTGTATGAGGGTGGTATAAAAGATTGGTGGCAAAAGGGCCTGTGGCTTCTCTGTATCAGCAAGACTCACAAACATCTTGGCTCTCACTGTAGCAGTCATACACCACCTGTGTGGGTGAGGGGACAGAAGAAGCTGTGTACTTGAGTGGCTACTGGGCCTTCCATGGAGATGGAGCTTCTGTCCGTGATGTATTTCCTGTCCTGTATCATTCTCTAAAGCTAAGTAAATGTATTAACTGAAAACCTGCTTGGTTCTTGGGAGTCCGATTGCTGGCTTGAACCTATCACTGCAGCTGTGCTGCTGCACTGATGCCTTGGAATGAAAGGTTAGTAGTACAAGCTGTGGAGATGCCTTTAGAGTGGTTGTGTTGGGGATGAGGGGGACCCGAATTGATGTTGTAGCAATGAGAAGGGGAGAATAGTGAACAGCTGCACCCATGACAAGCACCGAGATTCCTATTAGCAGTTCAGGCAGATGGTATGGGACAGAAGGGAGAACAGAATTCAGCTCCGGTGGGAGGTCTGAATGAGGCCAGGGGCTCTTCCTAGTTGTGTAAACATTTTTATTTTATTATTTTATTTTATTTTAAATTTAATGAACAGAGCCTGATATGTGCCAATCACTATTCTGGACACTTTCTTAATATTGACTCATTTAATTCCTAACAACTCAATACTATTTACAGTTTATTGATGAGAAAATTGAGGCACAAAGAAATGAAGTAAGTTGCCTGAGGTCATCTAGCTTAGCAAATGGTGAAGCTGAGACTTGAACCCAGGCAGGTGGCTCCAGAATCCCTGCCCTGAACCTTTTCAATTCCTCTAGCTTCTCTTCTACATTCTTCCTCACAGGAAATGAGTGAAATTAATAGGTTTTTGAAATGTCATTATTGGTGACTGAGTCAGAATGCTTATGTAGGTTACAGCTTCACAGGGTTACGTCATCAAGCAGTTTCCAGAGAGCATGGGATTCCTTACACAGTGCATAGGTGAGGATGGCACCTACCCTTTGGCTTGTACCCCTGTTCTCCTATTAGGAAAGGCCTGTGCTACAGTTGTAGGGCCTCACTGCACATCTGTTGACCCTGTTTGCTACTGAGACAGCCCCTTCCTCAAAATTCTTGGGATCAGAAGGTGTAGTTTCTCCTCTTGGTATCCTTTGCAGGACTTGCAGCTTTGATGCTCCTTCAGTCTCCCGTTTTGCCTCTTTATAAGGAAGTGAATGAGTTTGCTTTGGGAGGAAACCCAGGCAAAGTCTGAGCAATCGGTGTGCACTCGGAGCTTGCTCAGGGGGTCCAGACATTACTTTGTTGTAATTTTTTGCCTTTTCTTGGAAGAAATCTCATTGCTGAGACATGGGGTTGCCCACCCAGGCCCTTTAGTCATAGCGAAGAAAGGAAATTGTTCCTTTTCCAAAATGAGCCTTATAATATATGCATTATTATAATACCTCTTACATCAAATCTACAAGTTACGTGTGGTGGTGATTTATGTGTTATACTCATCTTTCTTTTGCTAGGTGGGTAAAACAAATGTCGCCTTTTCATCATGATTTTTATTCTTTGCTACAAAGCAGTATTTTGTTTCTAGGTCTACATTGTAAGCAGCCTGATGTTTTATCACAGCATTCCAGCTTCCTTACACTGCTTGGCTGAGCAGAGGCTTCTGAAATATATTGATCAAGTTGTTGGTATTTTCATTGCCATATTTTGTACCAAATGAAGCAAGACCTGTCTCACTGTGTGACTGAAGCTGTGAGGGATAGTTGTTTCCATGCGGTGGCCTAACATGACAGAGGGTTACCTGCTTACTAAGGAAGAATTTTCTTGAGGTTTCCACTACACCTCTGCTTTGAGCCCACAGCAGAACTTATGTGTGACATCTAGTAAATCATAGCCCCATTGTTATGATGACTCACAGGCACAAAGAAGGAATAACTTTGTCATATAAAGTTTTAGAGCTCTCAAATCACCTATTTAATGTTGTTTTTAATGGTTTCATTGGTATATGTGCCTGTGAAAAGACTTTGTGATCAGTATTCATCTCTTATTTACTTTCTTTAATACTGCAATTCTTAATGTGTAATATGTAAACATCAAAAATGGGGTTGATAAAACTTTTCTCTTACCTCACTGAAGTTTAGATTTTATAAATAATCTTAGAATAATTCAAGTAACTCTGGTTTGAGGAGGAAACAGTTCTTGTACATGAAAAACTCTCTATTACTCTTTATTGTGCCCCATTTTTCTGGAAATAACTCTTTTAGCTAGATTAACA
The DNA here is from genome assembly GCF_902729225.1 of Pteropus medius. Classification (NCBI taxonomy): domain Eukaryota; kingdom Metazoa; phylum Chordata; class Mammalia; order Chiroptera; family Pteropodidae; genus Pteropus; species Pteropus medius. Next base: position 889,308 of record NW_024342542.1, on the reverse strand, counting down.
AATATTGTCACAGAAACTGTGTGTTTTTAAAGCCATAGATCACTGTATTTATATTCACAAAAGCTATTAGGAAGACTTAAACAGATGTTTAAACATTAAGGCAATGATAATTCTAAAACATAATGAAACTCTTAAGGCTTTATGTTTATTTGGAAACCCATATTCATAGGCTACTTATGTGTGGAACACCTTTGCATTTTGGGAAAAGTAAAATTAAGGCCATTGTTGTCCCTACTATCCAGACTCCCCCCACCCCACCCCAAACAAAAAACCAGAGGCAAATTTTTCTTAAACACAGGATCATCAAAGTAGATTTTGGGTTTATCAATGCTTAGATTAGAATAGGAAACCCATATTTATTCTAGTCGTTGTGCAATTAGTAGTTCAAACCACAAAGTTATATGTTGATTGAAGATGTGGAAAGCGAAATGAAAAAATGCCTCTTGCTGGTGAATATCACCAACTGCCTTCATTAACTGCATTTACCACAACACATGATCATCTCTTCTTTTTCTTTACATATTTACAGGCTACTCTTCTCTACCTGCACTAGACTATAAGGTCCATAAATGCAAGACCCTTGATTGCTTTGTTCATAATTGTTCAAAGATTGGTTACATAAGAGCCTTCATAGTGTTTGGTTTGGTGGTGGATTGTGGAGGGGAGGGTCTTTTCGTAGTCCCGGGCCTTTACTTCAAAAGCCAGGCTGTGTTGTGATAATTATAATAATTTAAAACTGTACGGCATCTGAAGATGACTCTACAGGAAATGAATTTTGAAGCAAACATTTATTTCTTGGAAGCTTAATAGATGAATTTTAAAAAAGAGAATCGTTTGCTCCTAGATTTGGAAGCCAGAAAAATCAGAGACTGAGGGGTGTACTGTTTCCTTCAGTCTCTAATTCTTTTGGAGCTCTGATTTCTGTCCAGGGTAACATGATCAAGGGGAATTATTTGCATCCTTGAAAATTCCCCTCTTCTCCTGGATGATTAGATTGGTAAAGTGAAGACACATCTTCTGTGTTCTCTACCATTCTGGGGAATTATTAATAAAGTCTCTTTCTGGCAATTCTCATTAATGACTTAATTTTAGAAGTGAAAATAGCCTTATCTATTAGAGCAGTTGAATCTAAGCAGAATATTATATTAAACTCTATGAAGAATAAAAAATTGTTTCCTGGAATTTTATAAGACCAACTCAAAGTTAAATCAACTTGTATCTTCAAATAGGATTACAAAGATAATCAACATGGAAAAAATATTTTAAAACCATTATCATTCACATAACAAATCATAAGGGCAATGCAAATCAAAACCACAATGAAATATTGTGTCAGAATGGCTATTAGCAAAAAGACAAGAAATAAGTGTTGGTGAGGATGTAGACAAAAGGGAAACCTTGTACATTGTTGGTGGGAATGTAAACTGGTACAGCTACTATGTAAAACAATATGGAAGTTCTCAGAAAATTAAAAATAGGACTACCATTTGATCCAGCAATTTTGCTTCTGGATGTTTATCCAAAGAAAACAATAACACTATTTCCAAAAGATATATATACTGCTCTGTTTACTGAAGCATTATTTACAATAACCAAAATATGAAAACAACCATTGATAGATGAATGAATAAAGAAGGGGTACATATATATAATGTAATATTATATATGTACACACACATATATAATGTATATATATATATACGTATACACACATGTATATATGATCAAGGGGAATTATTTGCACATATATATGTATGTATACATATATATATATATATATATATATATATATATATATATATATATATAACACATAATATTATTCAGCCATAAAAAGAATGAAATCTTGCCATTTGTGACAACCTGGATGTACATTGAGGGCATTATGCTAAGTGAGATAAGTCAGACAGAGAAAGACAAATAGTGAATGATCTCATTTATATGTGGAATATGGAAAAAAACAACCAAGCTCATAAGTACAGAGAAGAGGTTGTGGTTGCCAGAGGTAGGTCATGAGGGTTGCGTGAAATGGATGAAGGTGGTCAAAAGGTACAAAATTACAGTTATACAATAAGTAAGTCATGGAGATGTAATGTGCAGCAGGGTGACTATAATTAATGACACTATGTTGCATATTTGAAAGTTGCTAAGAGAGTAGATCTTAAAAGTCCTCATCACAAGGAAAAAAATTTTTGTAACTATGTATGGTGACGGATATTAACTAGATTCACGGATATTAACTAGATACATTATTTCACAATGTATCTAAAATATGGAATCATTATGTTTTACATCTGAAACTAATATAATGTTATATGTAAATTATAAATCAATAAAAATATATCTTTATATGTATTTGGACTAGAGGTGATCATCTTGTGAGAATGCTAATTTGAAGTCCTTTGTTTAGTACATTTGTCCTTAAGTTTGGATTTTCTTGAATTGGGAGATCTCACCTTTAATGTCCACTCATATGGTGCTTTGTCACTTTTTTGAGAGATTTTGCTCTAGGAATTCAGGATATGGTCTTGGCAGGGTAAATGTGTAGGTGTTTCTGCTTTGATATATCATCTCAGAGATCCCCAGGGTTTATTTGGATGTTAGGCTCCAATAGCTGAGGTTCCCTTCTTTTCTTTTTTTCTTGACTTTTCTTCCTTTTTTTCTTTTTTATTCTCTGTCAGTGCTGTGAGGGAGGCCTTGGAGATCAATATTGCCAGGACAATAGCAAGATCTGTGCAGGGAACTCTGAATGTTTATGTGTGAGGGGCAGATGGTGGTAGGAAGTGAAATTGGAGAGGTGGCAGATGCCATGTCTTTGTGGGCCTTGAATACCATGCTAAGGGGCGCTTGGATTTCTTTTTCCATGGGTGATGAAGTCACTGAAGAATTTTAAGCAGGGTGGTGGCATGACTAACCTTATTTGTGATTCAGAGAAATTAGTCTGGTGATTGTTGGAGAATGGATAATTAGGGAACCAGGTGAGTGCAGGGAGGAAAGTGAAGAAATTTTTGTGCAAAGTCCACGCAGAAGATTTGAACCAGAGTAGTAAGTTGAATTAGGGATGAGCAAGAAGAATGCTTGAAAAGTAGGGTTGGCAGGACTGGGAAAGGACAGGATGTGGGGGTGACGCGAGGTGCTACACAGTGGTACTACGTTTTTGTGCTTGAATTAAGCAATTGCTTAAGTGCTTTCTGAAGAAAATCTTGTTTGTGATTTTATAATCTCTCTTGAGCAGGCAAGAATATACAAATCAAGATCTTTGATATTTAAATAACAAATATCTTTACAGCTGACATACCTGAAAACTAGCTTATAGAGTGTTTAACCCATTTCCTGTTTAGAAAAAAAAGTGCAGCTCGCTGCCAGTGTTAATTTTACATAAACATGCTCTTTGAGGCTGAAGCAAATCTGACTGGTTTTCCAGATGAAAATAAAATATAACAACTGTTCTTAGAGTTATTTCTAAGTAGAACTTGTCTCTAACCCTAACGTAACAGAAATGTATACATAAATCAGATTCATCAAATGAATCTTCGGCTAACAATAATTCAAGAAAGATGTTAACATCATGTGTAGGAATGCTACATTTTCTAGGATTTGACATTTTCAGTGATTGAGAATTACTATATTTTGTAAATAGAAATACCATTACTAAAAACAGAATGCTCTAAGTAGAACGTCATTTGTTTCCAAAGACTGCTGATATACTAGAGTGATACGAAAATAAAAAAGTGAGTTATTTTGTGGCAGACTTTGGAGTTGAGGTTAGGACTGTAATTCACCAGTTATCTCAAAGTAAACGCTGCAGCCCTAAGCGCTGCCAGTGAGTATTCTCAGGGCAAACTGGAAATGGGTTAAATTACCAGCTATTGAAGTCCTTTAATAATGACCCTTAGTCATGTTGGTCATTCATCTGGCTCCTGTCAGAAGCCTGATAGAAGTATTGGTATTTGAAAAAGAAATGTTCTTAAAGAATATATTACTTATTAATTCTTCGGGAAAAAAAATCAAACAAACAATTTCAGTCAAAAACATCAGGAAATGACAGATTGACCATATATTCTACCCCCAGAATTAGAACCACACTAACATTATGTCTTTAGTTTTCTCTGAGGGCTACTTATATGTGGAATGGCTTGGCATTTTGAAGAAAAATGTTAAGATTATTGTTGATACAAGTGTTGATCCCAATTTCCAGACACACACACAAAAACCCTAAGACATTATTTTTAGATCACAGGACCAACAAAATAAGATTTTGATTAATCAAGCCTTAGGCTGGAACAGGACACTCATATTTAATCTAGTGTTTTCCATTTTGCTTTTGTCAGCCAAAAGCACAGTTTTAAGGTTATTTTCTATGATTTTCTTTAGATGACTTTTTTTGTTGTTGATCATGTTTCTTTTGTCCTTTTCTTTATTGTGTTCATTGATATTCTAAGTGGACATGTTTTTACTTTAACTCATTTTAATCAGTTAGATATTTAAAGTATGTTTCTAAGGAGAATGAAGATTTTGGATGACCCTATGCCAGTATTTATTAGGATATTCAAGAAGAGGACTGCTTAGACTTCCTTGAACAGCATTTTTTAAAAATGACGTTAAAGTAACACTTTTACCCCCAAATAATAGAATTTAACAAAAATATTAGGGCAATTTTTGTGGTATGAAGTGGGATTTCTATTCACTTGACCCCTTGTATAATTAATGTCTAAAACATATATGTCCATTTATAAGACTTGGAGCACCATTTGAGTATAATGAGCACCAGAGATATAGACTGCAGCTGCAACTTTGCTTTTTATGACATAGCTCCTGTCTGCAATGCTCAAGAATGTGATACCCCCCCTTCCCAATTATTTCATTATTTCTTTGAGAAAATGCAATTAGATTATTCTGATAACTGCATTTTGGCATAACTCATGTGACCAGATGTCCAAGATGAAGGAGCAGGCCTAAGGTTTTTGTTTTGATTTGTCCTGGGCAGCCCTTATCCTTTTAGTCAGACTTCTGGCTTTATCTGGAAGCCAGCTGACTTCAGAACAAGGTGGTTCCCCTTTCACAAAACAGCAAGGAATTGAAATCAAACAGAAAAAAAGAAAAAATAAATTAAGACTAAATTATGATCAAAATAGCTCCATATAGGGTTTTAAAGACACTTGGGAATTATTTGCACATTGATTATGAGAATCATCTCTTTCTGTTTGGGTGTGAATCGATTAGACCTCCAGTTTGCTGCTGCTGCTGGATATTTTGAACCAGGAGAGTTAATGCCTTTACAATAGGTAGGCTTAAATTCCACGCAGTTGTATATTTTGTGATTTTTTTTGATGAGTCAGTGGGGAGTTTTAAAGCATATTTGGGCAACGTAATTACTTCCCCTCCTCTGTGCTTTTTTAGCATTTGCCTCTACTGCAGCACCCCTGCTCTGTGGTAGAGCTTCTTATCTTACTGAGTAGGATCCTGCCTTAGTCATCTCAGGGCTCTCAGCATCTAGTAACTGAGTAATACAGGCAACAGAGAGTCTTTTCTTGGTTGGTTTTCATTTGTTATAAGCTTAGATACTCTAAAAATAAGCATATCTTTACCAAATGTTACTGAAAGGCAGAGCCCTCTAATGCCCTGCAGACGTTCACTTCACCAGTTAGCCACTTGAAGATGTATTGTGCATTCAGTTCTATACATTTGAACTCTGTTTTAGGAGTCAGAAGTCTTGGGTCTTTGTCACTGCTTCACTCTTCAGTAACTATCTATACTTGAGCAGACCACTTACTATCTCTAGATTCCAGCATCTTGATTTACAAAAGAAGAGTAATATGTGCACTGCCTATCTCAGAGGACTTTTGCCAGGAAGAAAATTAAGTGTAATTTTACACATAATAATGTATGTGTAAAGTCTTCTCAAGACTATATGTAACATTTGTCATTCTTAACTAACCAAGGATGGTGGCACCTTCACAAAAATCTGATTAGATCCAGAATTTAACCTTATATCACTGGACTCATATTTTAATTTTAGGAGAAATGAATAATAACATAGTTATTAACAATATTGTGACCATTTCCAGGAGTTAACTGCACTTGAGCCGTTTCAGAGAAAAAACTTCTCACTCAGGTTGTTTTTTTTGTTGTTGTTGCTGTTATTATTGTATCCTCACATGGCAGAAGGGGCTAGGGATCTCTCTGGAATCTCTTTTATAAAGCACTAATCTGATTCATCAGGGTTCCATTTTTCTGACTTAAGTACCTTCCAAAGGCCTTATCTCCTATACCATCAGCTTTGGCAGTTAGGATTTCAACATATGAATTTGCGGGGGGTACATAAACATTCAGACCATAGAAATCAATATTTTAAAATCTAACAGCAATTTTTTTCAGTGTTCTTTCTTCCATTGACTATATATACTGGTTTCTCCTTTCCTCCTTGAAACCAGCTTTTTATCATTCTGCTTGTTCCCCAATTAATCAGTTAAATATATTTGAAATTTTTCACTATTTATTTTTATGAGAATTTTGTTAATGCTTCGAAATTCATACTTTGACAAAAATGAGAACCTAGAAATAATATATACTGTGGTTAATCTCTGCCCATCCCCCAAATAAATTTAGTCCATAATGGACCTGGAATAATATACAACTCAGCTTTAGAAAGTTAGACTGTTGTTAATGACAACAATTTTAAGATAATATTAAAGAATTTTATCTTAATTAACTTTTTGGTAAAAGGTAGGTTTGATTAGAGGATAAGAAAGTAGATTAAACCTGGGAATATAATCCAAGTGAAAAGAAATTTTGTGAAGGTACAATGGTGGAGTAATTGCATCTAGGACAATGTTTGATATATATAGTAGATGCTCAATTAATAATTTACTTGATGAATGAATCTCTTTCAACAAATTTATCTTCCAGTTTGGCAGTTCTCTCTTCTACTGTCTAGTATGCTGTTGAATTTGAAATGAAATAAAATTCTAAGATCATGTTTTTCTGTTCTACAGTTTTATTGGTTCTTTCTAAAATCACAAACTTCCACCCCAAATTACTCTCCTTGACCCTTTCTCTGCATTATTTTGCCATAGCACTTACCATGGTCTTTATATGTGTAATTTACTTATTTCGTTTCTTGTATTTCTCCACCTACTAGAATGTAAAGAAGTTCCATGAGAGCAGGAATATCTTTTATTTTTGGCATTGTAATATTTTTAATAATAATTTTTGTTTATTTATTATGGTGATATTGATTAACAAAATCCAATAAGTTTCAAGTGTACAATTCGACAGTAGGTCATATATATGTGTGTGTATATATGTATATTGCATTGTGTGTTCACTGCCCACAGTTAGATTTCTGGAGAGTATGAATTTCTACTTGTTTTGTTCACTGATATATATCCCTAAAGACAAGACCAGCCTGGGATATAGTAAGAGCTCAAAAAACATTTGTTGAACAAATGTGTGGTCTATAAGTGTGAAGGCAATGATGAAACCTGTCAGATCAGATTGAGGAGGGAGGTCCTTGTAGAGCATATTATGAAATAAGATTGGGGGCATTCATTATGTCAAGATCATAGAGAGAGTAGCCTATGTTGAGGGGAGTTTTAGGAGTTCAGTACAATAGGCACATGCCTTATTTATAAAGCTAAGCAAAATTTTACCTTGTCATCTAGAAGGCATCAAGAAATAGCAGAAAGAACCCTGGCTTTAGAATTGAACTATATGACTTCGAATCCTAGTTCTACAAATTATGTGACTAGACTAGTTTTGTGACGTTGGGCAAGTCATTTACTCTTGAAGATCTAGCTTTCTTAGCTATAGTGTTAATGATCCCTATCTCATAAAGTTACTGTGAAAATTAAGAGATAATGTTGTAAGTAAAACTCTTAGTACAAAGTGGGTATTCAATAAGTATCCCTTGTCCTGAACTGATTGATTTGAAACTATCTTTTAACATACTAAAATGTACTTTTTCTTTTTGGGGCAAATTACTGAGAATGATAATAGTAAGTATACAATATTGGGGTAGTGTTCATAACTGTGATTTAGAAAAATACTGAATACAAGTATAAACGAAAAGGAAAATACTATATTTGGATGTTTTACAGTCATGAAAAAAAACTCCACAGAAATAACCAGTATCTTTTCACTTCTCCAAAATGGTTTAAAACCTTTAGTTAATTATAGGAAGAGGAAAGTCCCCTAATTATACCAGAGTCACTAATAATATGACCTCCAAAAGTACCAAACCTAAGAGAAGCCACCAGGCTCTGGGGGAGAATTGGCCTTTCTTAAGTAGTCAAGTCTTTATGGATGTTTTCTTCTGGGTAGGAATCCCACATTGATATGAACCTGGAACATTAACCTGACCTTCTGCAGAAAAACATTTTACTGTTAAGTCTTACGCTTGTTAAGGATCAACCAAGGAAACATTCTACTGAAGATTCCTTGTGTTTTATCCATACAACTGTCTGCTAAAGATGTTATCCTTTCTTGCTAATTAAGCCTTGGATAAGGGCTCATGTGACAGATTTGTTTTAGAATTAGGATTAAGCAAACATTTCTTCTCTTAACTGGTTTACTTCCTTTTATCAGATGATGCAAATCAAATGGAACACAATGTTTCCTTTTTGTTTCAGTTGTCATGAAACCCAAAATACCATGTGGTGCTTGACTACAATAACAGAAAGTCAAGAAGGACCATTTAATTCCTCTTCTATATCATTCAGTATTATCAGTTTCTATTTTAATTGGCTTGCTGTAGGGTACCGTAAAGGCTTTATAAAACAACAAGACTGTACTTGAGACAGATCTATATAGTTTAATATTTACTAATTTCACATTTCCAAACACTTTGTAAATATAGTGTGTTTAAAAGATTCAGACATTTATCTAGCAGTGAGGGAATGGTTTAGTAAATGTGGTGTATAAATGCACCACATTTAAAATTTAGGTCCAAAATACTAAAGCAAATTTGTCATATGAGCCCTCATAAGATATACAACATACAACTGAACAGTTCATAAGTTCATAAACATGGATGAACTTATATGTTTTGAACATGAGTAACTCTCAAAAATATAACATTGAATGAAAAAAGGGAGCTGCAGCAAAATTCATCCAGTAAATATGGAGGAAAATGCCACGTGTCCCCCAGTATCTGCTTTCTATTTCTTCAATGGTAATGAAATTTTAGTAGGAAAATGGTTTCCTAGAAAGAAGGCTTTCTTTTCTAGACTTTCTTGCAGCCAGATACAACCATGTGACCAGATCCTGACCAGTGGAGTATGAGTGGAAGGAAATAGTGTGCAGTTTAGAGACCGTTCCCATAAAGGAGACAAGAGAGCCTATCCTTGACTGGTTCTCAATTTTCTCTCCCTGAAATGTGGGCCTGATGGTGAGGTCAACACCCTGTGGATGGTAGAGCAGTAAGACACGGGGCCAACATTTCGTCTGTCACAGGAATATTTATGCTCTGACTTTGACAGGAGAGAAATAGAAACTCCTCTCTTGTTTAAGCTACTGTTATTTTGGTCTTTGTTCCAACAGCTGTACCTGTTTCCTAATTCTATATGATACTCTTTATATAAGTTTAAAGAAGCAAAAGAATATTATATTTTTATGGATTTGTATATTTAGTAAACCTTGGACTGGATATAGACTAAAATGAACGATGGTTGCCTTAGAGGCAGAAGGGAGGGAATGGCAGGGAGAGAATACAGCCTGCTCTCTCTATATACACTAAGCCATAAGAGCTTCTTTCTTCTGTGTGTATTGCTCAGTCAGCCACATCCGAGTAGGACAGTTAATTCAGTAATGAATGACGAAGAGTCTGCATGTTTGAGATTTTTGTGATTACTTTATGCCAAGCTATTTCTGATTGCTTTTAACAATGACTTTTACCCCTGTTTGAAGTTACTGGATTAGCAGAAAATATTGGAATTATCCAGTCACCCTTAAAACAGATATGGAGGACACAGCCATAGTTGTCATTATAGGAGTAAGCTGTGAAATAGAACTAGGAAAACAAACGCTTTTGCAGTTTGATGCTAAGGCCTGTGGCACAGATGTTGCCAGAAGGCTGGCAGGCTGCAAGAGGGCACACAGGTAGCACATATCTTGACCCAGACTCTAGACAATGACATTGCCAGCCCATAAGCTGAAATTGTCAGCAACCTGAGTGACTCTTTCAGGGCTAGGCTCATGTTAATCAGGCTCAGAGAACCCAAACATAAACCAGAGTGCCAGTTTATTCACTTAGGATGAGAGAGTTGACTGTTAAGCCTAGCAGAATGTATGTTTAGGCAGAGCAGAGCATTTTCTCTGGGTAGACAAGCAGCATGGAATCCTGGATTATTATAAAAAGGTTGCTTAGAGAGGTCAGAATAAGAACAGAGGCAATTGGTTATGATGTGCTCCTGTAGGGACTGGAAAAAGCTGATGGGTCCACCTCCTTGGTAGGAGTAGCCTTGTCCCATCCCCACTGTTGGCCCAGGTAAGGCACTCTGTCCTTTCTATCAGCCAGTGGCTGCATGGATGGTCTCACTATCTGACTTTTGGAGGTTTGCTTTTTTTCCCTCTTTCTCACAGTATTTTTCCAAACTGGATGCCACACAATTGACTGGGTTTCCCCCAAATGAATCTCAGGTGCATTCCAGGTGGGTCATCTTGTAGTTTAGGGATTCCCAGGCTCTTTAAGGCTAATCTCCTGGTTTACCCCCACAACTTGGCAATTACATCCAATGTATGGCAATTTTGCTGGCTAACTCTGAAGAAAACTTTCATTCTCTTACCTTTAAATCTATGGGGGCTCTTATTTCCCCCCTATTCCAAGTGCGTTCCATGATACTTTTAGTATTTTTGAATGAGGTTCTTCCTATCACATAGGAGGTTTTTCTGTCTGCCAGTCATCCCTGCTTTCACACAGCTTGTTTAAACCGAAGATGCCTAAGGGCCAGTCCTTGTTCCAATAGCTTTCTTTTACTCTCTGATCTGTGACTTCAGATATTGTTTTTGTGTAGCTGGATTACAGGTCTTTATATTCAGTCCTCTATATAATTCCTACAATATAATCCTGAAACGCAGTACTTTCGAAAATTATTTTTTGGTAAGATAATACATACCACAGTACAGAATTCAAAAGTTCCAGAAGAAGACAACTGAAAAATAGGCTTCCCTTTGTCCCTGGACAGAAATGTCTCCCATTCTCTTCCTTGGAAGCAAATGCTATCATCATTTGGGCCATTTTTCCCTGAAGGTGCCGTACTCTGAAGTCAGTGTATGTGATGACATAGTTAGCACCTTCCATTTTTAATACCAGCTTTCCCACTGGACATTCTCACTTCCATATATGGTATCCACATCTTACCAACCACTTAAACTCAAAGCCTTGGTGTTTTCTTTTACTTCTCTTTGTCCTTTTGCCTCATTCATATCTTCTTAATCACCATATTCTATGGACTTATTCACGGTGTGTTTTGCAGCAGACCTTTTCTTTCTGTTACACTAGTCTGCTATCAGCACCCTGCTAGATGGTGAGATGGTATCCCTGCCCACACAGCATTTGACTGCCTGATGACTCCCCTGAGAACTATGAGTGCCTACTGTGTAATGCAACTAGAAGGATGGTCGATGGATTCTCTAGCCAATGCTTTTTTTCTTTTCCACAATTCACTTTCAATTGGATTTTGGACTCTCATGGGACAGTAATCACTGTGCACCATATGTGGTAAATCCCCTTTAGTGCGTATACAGTCTTATATACAGAGTGGGTTATCAATATATATTTATCAAATGATGAGATGAACACAGTTTTTTTTTGGTACAGTAATTAAGATGTGGATGTTTTTTAAAGACATGGAAAAAAGTAACTGGTGGAAAATATAATGGCAAGAAGATGAGCAGATAACCTCCTGTATTTATAATGGTTTATCACCTTTTCTATTCATCGAAACCTTCTTTTTCCTCTCTAATTCTGTACCACCATTTTACTCTAGGACCTTACACAACACTACCTGTGTTCCTTCCCTCCTTTATTTTCCTACTTAGTACTTATGAAGTACTATGCAATTAACTTATCTTGTTTTTAAAACATTCTTTCCCTTACTAGAATGTAAACCCTACAAGAGCAGGATTTTTGTCACTCTGTTGACTGCTGTATTCCCAGCGCCTGGCATATGGTAAACTGCTCAATAAATATTTGTTGAAAGTATAACCTGGTGGGGTATCAGTTGTGTGTGTTGTCATTAAATTGATTACTCTCACTAATCTTAGATTACTACTCTTTGTTCTGTTCAACGTCACTTAGTATCTATCAGTTCTTTGAGGCCAGGGGGACATTTTTCATCTCTCTGCAAACAAAAACTATAGTTTGGGACTAAGTGACTGAGGGGCATGTAGAAGGAAATAGACAACATAGTCAGTGACACTGGAAAGGACATCTTGGGCTCTGCTCTCCAGTGGCTGGAATACTCTCCAAACACTCTCCACTTGTATTTTACTAACCTGTTTTGAGTACTTTTAATAAAGGTGATTTATATTGCTATTTGTTATTCTTAACAGAAAGTATGTCCTTTTTCGTGGCTTAATTTCTCCACCTTTCATGGTTAATAGTATCTGTTTGGACTCCTTTGCTTAGGTGCTGTCACTCTGTTATAAAGAAGGAGACCAGTTGGTTGGGTTTTAATTTGAGCTTTAAATACATTAGTTAGGTGATGCCCTGAGGGAGGGACTTCTATGAGGGTGCCAGGGAGGTGGGAGGTCTCTTGGGAGTATTGGCTGTGGAGAGGAGTAGGCTGCACCCAAGATGGCCTGCAGGCATCTGCATTAAACAAAACCACCCACATGTATTTCAGGAGCCTGGGAAGTTCAAGATCAAGGCACCAGCAGATTTGGTATCTGGATCTCAGAGTCATCTAAAACTGGAGCTTTTTTTTTATCCCACCATCCAGCTAACACCAACTCAATAGAGATGTAGTTATTCACTTTTAAATTCAGCAAATTAGGAGAGTGACATCAGAAGCATGGCAGAGTGAAAGATGTCCCCAGATCTCTTCCCTTGAAACAACAATAAGCTGAACATCTAAAACTCAACAAAAAACAAACTGCACACTGAGACGTCTACGCGTGGGATCTGCGCATAAGAGCTTCTTACTGGAAAATAAGCAGAATACACTTCTATTAATGCCAGCGTCAAGAAATAGTCCATTAAATACCATGAACAACCAAGGTGACAAGGCATCTCAGAAAGAAAGAGAAAAATCTCCAGAAAATAGCTTACGGACATAGAAATATGTGACTTAAATGACAGAGGATTCAGGATGGTACTTCTGAAAAAACTCAATGAGATCCAAAATGAATCATATCAACAATTTAACTGAAAAAAACAACTAGATAAGCAGAATGAGTTCTTTAGCAAGGAGGTTGAAACCCTCAAAAGAACCAAATTGAATTTCTGGAGATGAAGAACGCACTGCAAGAGATGAAAAATGAAATAGCAAACTTGGGAAATAGAGTTGACCAAATGGAGGAAAGGATCAGTTGACCAAATGGAGGAAAGGATCAAAGACAGAAATCTAGAAATAAATCTAGAAATAAATAAAGTAAGAAGAGAGAAACCGAAGAATGAAAAAGAATGAAAGAGAAATACAAGAACTAGCTGATATTATCAGGAGAGGAAACATAAGATTAATGGGCACTCTCAAAGGGGAGGAAAAGGAGCAGGGATTAGAAAACATTTTCAGGCAAATAGTTGACGAGAATTTCCCAAATCTAAGGAATGAGCTGGAACTTGGAATTCAAGAAGTCAACAGAACACTCAATTATCTCAAGCCAAAAAGACCTTCACCAAGACACATTGTATTAAAATCAATGACTAAGAAAGAATTCTCACAGCAACCAGGGAAAAGAAGATGGTAACCTATAAAGGAAAACCTATTAGATTATCGTCAGACTTCTCAGCACAAACCTTGCAAGCCAGAAAGAGTGGAATCAAATATTCAAATTATTAAATGAAGGGAATTACCAGCCAAGAATAATGTATCCAGGAGAGGTCTCCTTTAGATATGAAGAGGAATAAAAACGTTTCCAGACATACAGAAATAGAGGGAATTCTCCACTATGCGGCCTGCATTACAGGAAATACTGAAAGGGGTCACCTAAAACAAAAGGACCAAAAAAGGTACATAACTGTGAGTAAAGTGACTAGCAGGCAGATAGAAGCAGAGGAGTGTAACCCTTACTAAGAACAGGGCATTATAAGCTTAAACAATAAGAAGAGATTTTCTATATCAAGATAGTAATGAACATTCAGCATATATAAGGACAAATTGAGACAACAATGACTGAAAAGGGGAGGATTCAAAGATCCAAATTCACAAAAGGGAATGGAGATAAGGCACATGCAGAAGAAAATGGACAACTATGTATATATAAATACCCTTTACATATTCATAATGGTAACCAAATGCCAAAGATTCAGAACTGAAGTATATAACATAAAACAAGAAGGACCAGAGGGAAAACCCACAAAACCCAGCCAAAATTAAAACGAACAAACAAACAAACAAACAAAACCAGACATACAAGGACAAGGAAGCAAGAGAAACACCGAGCTACCAGAAAGCAAGAGATAAAATGGCTATAAGAAGACCTCATGTTTCAATAATCGCCCTAAATGTAAATAGACTGAACTCACAAATAAAAAGCCCCAGAGTTGCGGATTGGATCAAAAAACAAAACTCAACCATATGCTGCCTCCAGGAGACACATCTCAGCTCCAAAGACAAATATAGACTTAAAGTGATAGGATGGAAAATGATATTTCAAGCAAATGGCATTCAGAGAAAAGCGGGAGTAGCGGTACTAATATAGGACGAAATAGACTTCAAAATAAAAAAGGTAAAGAAAGATACTGAGAGACACTTCGTAATGATAAAGGGAATCATGCAACAAGAAGACATAACACTTATTAATATCTATGCTCCCAATCAGGGAGTCTCGAAATATGTAAAGCATTTACTAACAGAACTAAATGGAGAATCAGATCAAAACGCTATCATAGTAGGAGATCTGAATACTCCACTGTTGGATATAGATAGATTATTCAAACAAAAAATCAATAAGGAAATAACATCCTTAAATGACACATTAGACCAACTGGACATTTAGAGCTTTTCATCTCAAAACAGCTGCTTATACATTCTTCTCTAGTGTACATGGAACATTCTCGAGGATTGACCACATAGTGGGACACAGAGATAGCCTCAACAAATATAAGAAGGTTGAAATCCTTCCAGCCATATTCTCTGATCATAATGCTTGGAAGTTAGAAATCAACTGTAACAAGAAATCGGAAAGAACCACGGATAAATGGAGATTAAACAACATGCTACTGATGAATAACTGGAACAGGGAAGAAATAAAATGAGAGATCAAGAGATACATAGAAATGAATGATAATGATAGTACAATGTATCAAAACTTTGGGACACGGCAAAAGCGGTCATGAGAGGAAAGTTCATGTCATTACAGGCCTACCTCCAAAAACAAGAACGAGCCCAAATAAACAACCTAAAGCTTCATCTTAAAAAACTAGAAAAGGAAGAACAAATGAAACCTAAAGTCAGTAAAAGAAAAGAAATAATCAAAATTAGAGCAGAAATAAATGAAATTGAAAACAAACAAACAAAAAACAATAGAAAAAATAAATGCAACAAAGAACTGGTTCTTTGAGAAGGTTAATAAAATTGAGAAGCCCCTGGCTAGACTCACTAAAGAAAAAAGAGAAAGGTCACAAATAAACAAAATCAGGGATGAAAGACGGGAAATTACGACAGACGCCGCAAAAATAAACCGAATCATACAAGAATACTATGAAAAAGTATATAACACCAAATTTAATAACCTAGAAGAAATGGACTAGTACTTAGAGAAATACAAGCTTCATAGACTGAATCAAGAAGAATTAGAAAATCTAAATAGACAGATCAGCAGTATGGAAATTGAAACAATCATCAAAAACCTACCAAAAAGTAAAAAAGTACAGGACCAGATGGCTTCACCAGCGAATTCTACCAAACATTCAAAGAAGATAATACGTATTCTCCTCAAATTCTTCCAAAAAATTGAAGAGAAGGTAATACTTCCCAACTCATTTTATGAGGCCAAAACCTGGTAAAGATAACACACAAAAAAGGAACCTACAGACCAATATCTCTCATGAACACATATACAAAAATCCTAAATAAGATACTAGTGAACCGAATACAGCAACATATTAAAAAGATTATACACTACAATTAAGTGGACTTCATCCCAGGGGCACAGGGATGGCTCAACATATGCAAATCAATTAATGTGATACACCACATAAACAAATTAAAAAATAAAAACCATATGATCATATCAATAGATGCAGAAAAAGCCTTCGACAAGATACAGCATCCATTTATAATCAAAACACTTAACAAAATTGGTATAGAAGGAAAGTGCCTTAACATAGTAAAGGCCACCTATGACAAACCCTCAGCCAACATTATACTTAATGGTGAAAAACTAAAAGCCTTTCCTCTAAGATCAGGAACAAGCCAAGTTTGTCCACTGTCATCATTGTTATTCAATATAACATTGAATAACGATGCAATCAGGCAAGAGAAAGACATAAAAGGCATCCAAATAGAAAACAAAGAAGTCAAACTGTCACTATTTGTGGATGACATGATTCTCTTTATAGAAAACCCTGAAGACTCCACAAGAACACTACTAGAAACTAAGCACATACAGTAAAAGTTTCTGGATACAAAATCAATGTTCAAAATTCCATAGCGTTTCTATACTCTAATAATGAATGTCAGAAAAAGAAGTGGAAAAAATAATTCCTTTTGTAATTGCAACAAAAAGCATAAAATACCTAGGAATAAATTTAATGAAACATGTGAAGGATCTATATAATGAAAACCATAAAACCCTGTTAAAAGAAATTGAAGAAGTTACAAAGAAATGGAAAGATATTCCCTGTTCTTGGATTGGAAGGGTCAACATAGTTAAAATGACCTTATTACCTAAAGCATTATACAGATTTAATGCAATCCCCATCAAAATCCCATCGGCAGTTTTTAAAGAAATAGAACGAAAAATCATCAGATTTATATGGAAGCACAAAGACCCCGAATTGCCATCCTGAGAAAAAAGAACGAGGCTGGAGGCATCACTCTGCCTAACTTCAAATTATACTAAAAAGCGACAGTAATCAAAATGACGTGGTATTGGCAGAAAAACAGACACACGGACAGTAAGCAAAATGAGGTGGTATTGGCAGAAAAACAGACACATGGACAGGTGGAATAGAATATAGAGTCCAGAAGTAAATCCATGTTTATATGGGCAAATAATTTTTGACAAAAAAGCCAAAAACATACAGTGGAGAAATGAAAGCCCCATCAATAAGTGGTACTGGAAAAACTGGAGAGACCTGCAAAAGAATGAAACTAGACTGTTGTCTATCACTACACACCAAAATTAACTCAAAATGGATTAAAGACCTGAATATAAGTCCGGAATCAATAAAATGCACAGAAGAAAACATAGGAACTAAATTCAAGGACCTTGGACTGAAAGAGGATTTTATGACTTTGACCTCAAAGGCAAGGGAAGTAAAAGCAAAAATAAATGAATGGGACTGCATCAAACTAAAAATCTTCTGCACAGCAAAAGAAACCATCAACAAAGTAAAGAGACAAACATCCAAATGAGAAAATATATTTTCAAGCAATGCCTCTGATAAGGGCCTAATATCCAAAATATGCAAACAACTCATACCACTCAGTAACAACAAAAAAACAAATGAGCCAATCAAAACATGGGCAGAAGACCTGAAGAGACACTTCTCCCTAGAGGATATACAAATGGCCAACAAATATATGAAAAGATGCTCAACATCAATAGCTATTAGGGAAATGCAAATCAAAATCGCAATGAGATACCATCGCACACCTGTTAGAATAGTTGTCATCAACAGGACAAGTAATAAGAAATGTAGAGAATGCAGAGAAAAAGGAACCCTCATACACTGCTGGAGGGACTGTAAATTGGTACAGCCACTATGGAAAACAGTATGGAGGTTCCTCACAAAACTGTATGATCCAGCAATCCCTCTTCTTGGTATTTACCCTAAAGACTTGAAAACATATCAGAAAAGATACTTGCACACCGATGTTCATAGCAGCAGCATTCACAGTGGTCAGAACATGGAAGCAAATGAAGTGTCTTACGATAGATGATTGGCTAAAGAAGCTGTGATACATATATACAATGGAATATTAGTCATAAGAAGAGATGAAATACTGCCATTTGGGACAATTTGGATGGACCTCGAGCTAATCATGTTAAGCGAAAGAAGCCAGACTGAAAAAGTTGAAAATCACATGATATCACTTATATGTGAGATATAAACCTAAAAGCTACAAACAAACAGGGCAAACGAACAGAGACTAATGGACATGGACAATAGACTAGGGATTACCAGAGGGTAGGGGCTTGGGGGAGGGGGAAGGTAGATGGGATAAAAGGCATCAAATATGTGGTGACAGAGGAAATTTAATACGGGAGGTGAACATACAATATAAATATATATATATATATATACCTTACTGGTAAAATGTACAGCTGAAACTTACTGAATTTCATTAACCAATGTCATCATAAAAAAATTAATTAAAAAATTTTAAAAAACAGTAAAATTAAAAAAAATACATTATTTAGTCTCACAGAGACAAATTCTGTTTTGTGGTTACATTTTGCCCATTCGGTCAGCTAGCCTCCATGAGTATATGAGTCTTAGGTCCCTTCTCCTGTGGGGGCAGTCAGGTAGGCCTTGACATGCATATGGCATTGGGAGGGTGCTGACTGACTGGTAACTTTCCAGTACAACTATCTGGCCACTCCACCACTAGAGGTGAGCCCCACTGTGACTATGTACCTCAGATGTGAACTGAGTGTGCTGCTCCTTAGTCAGATAATTAGTTTTAACTGCCTTTCATGTCTTTTGTGGGAACTGGATTCACTAAGTTGGCATCAGGAAAACCTCTGGACTTTATAAACACAAAGAAGTGAACAGATTGTGCTTTGCCGAGGAGTGGAGGCTCTTGTCCTATGGATGGTGAGGAGCATTTGGAAGACTTTCAACTAGAAAGAGATGTTTATTTTAGAATTACTGTCCTTGCAGTGGTTTTGAGGTAGACTGCTGAAGAGCATGAGATGGCTGCAGGGAAGGTAGGAGGCTGTTAAAAAAAGTTCATGTGTGAAGAATGGTTGCTTCTGTGCAGAACTAGATTACTGCCTTGTGGGTAAATGAGATAAGGATGGTTCATAGGCATCTGGTTCTCATGGGGAGAAAAAATGGGGAAGAGAAACAATATTTACAGGGAGGATTGAAAGTTACCCCTTGGACCTGTTGAGTTAGAGGTGTTAGGGAGATATTGGGCAGAAATTTGGATGTAGGGTTCTGGACCACGGGGGAGAATACTGTGCTAGACCTACAGTTGCTGGAATCACTACTTTAAAGCTTCATCTTGGGTGGATGTTTTTTTATTTTTTAATTTTTTATTATGGAAAATTTCAAAAACATAAAAGTCAAGACAATAGTATTGTGATATTGCAATTTATAATAAAAAGGGGATCAAATATATGGTGATGGAGGGAGATTTGACTTTGGGTAGTAAACACACAGTGCAATATACAGAACCGTATACTTGAAACCTATATAATTTTATTAACCAATGTCACTCCGATAAATTAATTAAAAAATAATATATATATATTGCATGTGTGTGTGTGTGTGTGTGTGTGTGTGTATTTGGTCACAGAGCTCCTAAAAGCCTTGAAATTTCCTAAATGATGAAAGTAATAAAGGTGTCTTACTATTCATAACACTCTTTCAACTACACCAGAGTTTATGTTAATGAGGTGACTTTTGGAAAGCACCTAAGGATGAAGGCTGGTTACCAGGGGAACCAACTGTGTGATTAGAGGGTTGGCATTTTCGGTCCCAGCCCCCTGACCTGTAGGTTAGATAGGCTGGAAATTCAGTTAAGTCACCAATGGCCTATGATTTAATTAACCATGCCTATGTAGTGAAGCCTCCATTATAATGAAAAATAATGAGGTTGTAGCACTTCCAGGTTGGTGAACATGTGGAGGTGTTATGAGATTGTCATGCTTAGAGAGGGACTGGAAGCTTCAGGCCCTGTCCCCACACCTTGCCCTAAGCATCTGTTGCATCTGGCTGTTCCTGAGTTATATCCTTTTATAATAAACTGGTTATCTAGTAAGTAAAATGTTTCTGATTTCTGTGAGCCACTCTAGCAAATTAATTGAATCCAAGGAGGGAGGTCGGAAACATAGGTGACAATCTGGATTTGATATTGGCATCTGAAATAGGGGGTGAGATGAGATGGACAGTCTTGTGGGACTGAGCCCTTAACCTGTAGTATTTATCACTATCTCCAGTTAGATAGTATTGGAATTTAGTTTAATTGTAGAACACCTAGTTGGTATTGGAGAATTGCTTGGTAAAGTGAAAAACACATGCAAAGAGAGGTGTAATAAACCAAACCACATGTATCCATTATCCAGCTTCATTAATTACCAGTTCATGGTCAATCTTGTTTTATCTATTCCTCCCCCAGCTACCCCTTGCCGTATCATTGACAGAAAAATCCCAAATTTTATTTGAAAATATTTCAGTATTTATCTGCAGAAAATCAAGAATCTCTAAAAAATATAGCCACAATACATGATCACCCCTCACAAATAACCAATTTCATAATATTTGTCAAATATCCAGTGAGTTCACATTTACCCAATTGACTTTTTTTTAGTTTGATTTAAGATGCAAATAAAGTTCCTACAAGTGCATTTGGTTAATATGTCATTTATTCTCATAAATGTGTCTTAATCTGTAGATTTAGGTGGGTAACTTTTCAGAACATTCTGGGTCCTATTTGTGTAAATCTGAACAATAACTAGTGCTTGAACAAATGAAAGAGGTGGAGGAAGATATTGTCAATGTAAGAAACATCCAACTCTGTACAGGATTTTTAGAAGAATTTGAGCCAAACTAATGACAATTGCTGAGAAGCAAGATCTCAATGCTCTGAGAATGACAGTTTTGTAGTTTCTTTTAAGAGTTTAAAGTTAAGGAGGGGAGGTAAGGAAGATTACAGGAAAGTCGGAGAAAACAAGGTGGGGATCAGATTATGGGATAGTTAACAAGATTATGTACTTCTTTTTGATGGCGATTAAGTTTATTTTAAAGATGTATTAACCTAGATGTACCAAAACAACGGACAGGGCTTGCTTAAAGCAAAGATAAACCTTTTACTAAAGAAGTTATAGGCTTGAGACGGGACTACTCACTGCGACCTGCCCAATTAGAAACTTGAGATCGGATCACCCTGTGAGGTTACTTTCCATAGAAACTACCCCCCGCCCCCTTTTTTTTCATCCACAGTGAGATAATGTAGGGATCCTATTAGTTAGGGGAATAATTTTTATTTTTTTTCCCCCTCAGAGGCACAATGCTTTTAGGAAAGCTTGATAAAGTTCTTGTACTCGTAGCCTCTCTCTCCTGCAGTTAATTCTCTGTATTGCTGCTATGGTATCTTCTAAAAGTCAGGCCTGATTATGTCCCTTCTTAAACCAGAAGTCTCTGTGTCCTCTCTTTCCTGTGGGAAGTCTGCTCTCAGGAGCTTGATTTCGAGAGATGGCTCACAATCTTCCTTGCATCATCCTCACTGCTTGACAGTTGGTCTCCACCCTCCCTCTTTCTCCCATCATGGGCTATGCTCCAGGCATGCTGCTGTGGTTAATATTCACTTTCCCACCTCATGCTGACAGCTTTCTCTGAAATATAGTTTACACCCCCTCTTCTTTCATCTATAGAAGTCTGACTCATCTTGAAAGGCACAACTGAGGAGTCACCCTTTCTGTGCAGTTTTCCTCAGCTACTTTTTCACCTCAAAGAATTATACATCCTATTCTCCACTGTGCCACCTTTTTATGCCTGTTTTGTGGTACTTGTCACAGCTTGACTGGCATTATCGTTAATTATGTGTTCACTAGGTGGGCAGGAGTGTGTTGGGGAGCTCAGGAGGGCAGGTGCTGTGTCCTGGCCAGGGCCATGTTTCCTCAGCACCCAGCCCATGGCCCTCCCTTCCTGGAATGCATAGTACATGTGTTTGGTACCAATTCTTAGAAGGATGAACAACAGATTTTCTGTTATAGGTTCTCTACTGTGTGTTTTGTTTTAAAATAATTTTATCAATTAGGCTGTTAAATATGGTATAGTTTTGTTAGGTAGCTAGTCAGACATGAACAACAAGGGGAACAAAAGAATAGGGGCCCAGCCTAGAGACTGCCCAAAGAACACCCCAATGATAGTAGAATTCTGGGTAAGCACATGCACACTAGGCAAAGAATTATATAGCAGCCATGTGTTAATCAAAAAGAACTCACTTGCCAATCATCTAGGAATGCCTTTGGAACCACCCATCACGGCCCAAATATAAGGCAGACATTCCCACTTCTGGGCTCTCTTTTTGTGGCTTTTTTTGTGGCTTCTTTGTGGCCCCTTTGTGTTGGTTATTGTGATTACAGTGCTAGGACTATGTGCCTCCTTGGGGCATGATTTGTCTTTATGAAATATACTTTTAATAAATCTTTTCTAAATCTCACTGACCTGTGATTCTTCACTGTGTCAATGAGGAAGAACCAAGATAAAATGCTAACTACACGTCTGTACCGTCGTTATCTCTTTCCTTCCCCCTGCTGTTGGGGTGACACCGAACTCCGATCAGCCCCAGTGGTGACAGTTTTGAGCTGGGCTCTGTTAAAAACCAGTGAGTAATTACATTTTAGTCTGCCCTCTTAAACACATAAAGGATTTTTCTGGGTAGATAGTGTAAAGTGTTGCATCATTAATGTTGACTCTGATTGGTGACTTTAGATACTTCCCAGACACCAGTTTTATGACTCAAGAAATTGCAACAAAAACATAAAACTCTGATCTTTCCAGATAATGTTTTATTGCCTGCCAAAACCCAGACACAAATTGTATGTGTGTAAGGGGAGGCATTATGTTCATAATTTAGGGAGCTGACACTACCGTATATATGTAATCTGTTAATATGATTTGTAGTCAGATTATAGTTTTTGATTTTCATTATTTTGTTCTTTCAGTAAACATTAATTGAGTGATGACCATGGTTTAGATATTGTGCTGGGTTCACTGGAGCTTACAATCTTGTGGGGAGGACAGATACACAATGAGTTATGTGGGCACTGACAACAAAGAGGAAGGTGTGATTAACCTTTTGACAAAGGTGGTGCTATTTCAGCTGAGTATTGCAGGTGAATAGGAACTGGCCAGGTAGACCACAGGGGTGGGAACAGAGACTGGGAGACAGACTTGACAGTGTGAATAGCTTGTGCCAAGAGCAGAGAGGTAGGAAATGGCTTGGCTTACTTTAGTATTTAGCTATCACTTTAATTTTTTAATAGGAGATATATTTTGTACATGGCATAAAATTCAAATACCTCAACAATGAAAATTAAGTCCTATCTTTCCTCTGACCCACCCCCCAGCCATGAAAGTCCCCTCCCTAGAGACAGCCACTGTTATGCTTTCTTGTGTATATCTTTCCAAGGAGTTTTGCTACATTTACAAACCTGAGGTGTATTTTCTTTTTATCTGCCATGCAAAAGGTAGCATGCTATACAACTTGCCCTGCATCTTGCTTTTTTTTCTCACTTAATGTATTGGATGTAGCATTGCTGCATTCTTTTTAATATAATGGCTACAGACTCCATTATGTAAGGGTATCACAGTTCATTTAGCCAGTACCCTTTGGAAGAGACATTTAGGCCTTTTATAATTATGTGTTGTTATTTGTCCTATGAAGTACATGAGGATAAGTGAGCAGCAGTCACAGAGTGCAGAGCTGGAGTTGTAAATATATTAAACTCTTAGTTCACATTCTGTTAACAAACAAGTCAGGCATATTTGGAAAGAACCAAATAGGATTTCAAGAAATTAAAAATAGTCATAGAAATTACAAACTCAATGGACAGGGTTAAGAACTGAAGAGAGAATCAGTAAACCAAATAATGAATCTGAAGCAATTATCTAGGAAGTGGCACAGCGAAGCCGAAGGAAAATATATCCACATGCTGAAATGCAGTGGTGAGACTGCAGGAACCAACGCCACATGTCAATATAGATGATGCTCACAAGCATATTGTGGGAGTGGAAACAAACAACGTACAGAATAATTTGTACCATATGTAATTCAAAGCCATGCAAAATTAAACAACATATATCTGCAATTAAACACTAAGGTCATAATAAACACCAAATTCAGGCTAGTGGTTTTTCAGGGAGTGAGGTGGGGGGAAGTGAGGGA
>NW_024342542.1:847043-864848 GCF_902729225.1 Pteropus medius | reverse complement strand
ATATCTGCAATTAAACACTAAGGTCATAATAAACACCAAATTCAGGCTAGTGGTTTTTCAGGGAGTGAGGTGGGGGGAAGTGAGGGACTTGATTGGAAAGGGTACAAATGGTGCTTGGCTCTCTTGGGAATGTGCTGCTGATTAAATTGAGTGATAACCATATAGATGTCTGGTAAACCATTCTTATCATGATAAATTCTTGCAAAATATGTTAAATACCACAGGCATACCTTAGAGATATTGCAGTTTCAGTTCCAGACCACTGCAATAAAGGGAGTATCACAATAAAGTGAGTTACAATCTTTTTGCTGGTGGAGAATCTTGCCTTTAATTTGTAAAAAATGCAGTATCTGAGAGGCACAATAAAGTGAAGCACAATTAAACAGGGTATACCTGTATACAAAATAAATAGTATGTACAACTTATGTACAGACAAGAAATGGAAGAAACACTTCTGTATTCACTGTCCAGCTTAAGAAACAGAAAATTACCAGTACCTTTTAAACCCTTTGTGTATTTCTTCCCAATTATGTTATTCTTTATACCTTATATGTACTATACCTCTATGTACTATATAAAACTATATTGTACCTATATGTACTATACCTATAATCTTCTTATATTTACCTTACTAGTATATGTAATAATCAATTCGAATTTAAATTTTGTCCCTCTTAGATAACCAATTGTATTGACAAAATTTGTATTGTATTGGTTATCTAAGTAAAATATTATTGTGTGTCTATGATTACATTTCTAAGCACAATACATTTTCAACATCTTCCCAAGTATGTGATGTTTTAAAAGCATTAATGAATATTAATCTTTGGTCTGGCCTCATCAAGTCTGGTCAAGGAGAATAGCGGTATGGTAGTTTCTTGGTTAGTGCCATAAGATTGGTTAGTGCCTTCTACAAAAGTAGGAGTTCATACCACAGAAGTCAATATGGTGAAAGTCTCTTTTGGCAGATTAAGAAAACTCATTGTGATAGTGATGTGAGAAAGGAAAACAAATAAAATGGAAACATCTCTGGAATAAGAGTTAGGGACCCTGTGTTAGAGTGATGGGACTCTAACTTCTCATCTGTAAAAGAAGTGTTTACTGGTTGGGAGGTAGGATATGAGTTAACTGTAGAAATATTATTGGTAGTCTAGAGAAGCCACCTGTAGTTTCTCAAAAAGATAGTGTATTAGTCACCTTGGCCTGTCATAACAAAATACCACAGACTGGATGGCTTAAACAACAGAAATTCATTTTCTCACAGCTCTGGAGGCTGAAAATCTGAGATCAAGGTGCCAGCAGGGTTGGATTATAGTAAGAGCTCTCCTCCTGGCTTGCCAGCCAGCCACCTTCTCATTGTGTACTCACATGGCCTTTCCTCTGTGTGAGTGCATGGAGAAAAAGATCTCTGTTCCTCTTCTTTTAAGGCCACCAGTTCTATCTGATTAGGACTTCATCCTTATGACCTCATTTAACCTTAATTACCTCCTAGAAGCCCTATCTCCAAATACAGTCACATTGAGGGTTAGAGTTTCAACATATGAAGTTGGAGAGGACACAGTTCAGTACATAGAAGATAGTTTATTTTGATTGATAATCTTTGAATCCAGGTAAATTCTAGTAGGTTTTATTTTATTTAATTTAAAATATACCATCTTAAAACAGGTAATTCAAGCAGTTTTATTCATTTTTTTACCATGTTTTCTCAAAACCCTCCCTTTTTATTTCTGTGTATCTATAGATTTGCATTTATTTCCGTTTAAGATTCAATCATACCTTAGTAATTCAAATAACTAGAGCAGCAAATGTAGTTGCCATTGTGTGTTCCAGTTTCATGGGTCTCTAAGATAACTGTGATTGGTGTATTTGTTTATTTGCAATGTTGCTTAACTTCAGAGCTTCTAGGGAGGTAAATTCTGTAATATGTCTCATAAAACCATTAGAAGGTTTTTAACCTGTGACGGTACTTAAGTTTTATTTATTAATTTGGGCCAAATTCTAAAGGCTGGTAAATGTGGAAATCCTTGGATTTTATAGCAGGTAAGAGCTTGAAAATATGTGGTTGCTCCCTTAGGGGTCAGAACTAAGGCTCTTTTCTTAGAACTCAAATGAGGTAATGTCTTGTTAACAGATGGCTACTGGCTAATGTCTTTATAGTCTACTGTCATTTATTGTGTGGGTATGGTGGGTCAGATGTAGAAATGGCTGGTGAGCACTTCCCTGAGGAAAATTAGCCCTGGGGATGAGGAACAGGCAATTAAAAGATAGTCATTCTCAGAGACTATGTTCTAGAGATGCATGATGAGCAGGGCTGCCACAGGGTTGCATTGGTTGTGCCCCAGAATAATTCCAGGGAGGATCTTTCATGTTGAAGTCTGTGAGGGCTGCCATAATTGTGGAGAATCCAATCCAGTCCTGAAGGATCAGGAAGGACTTCCCTGCCTAGAGGAAATGATACCTACATTGTGATTTGAAGGATGAGTAGGAGTTAACCCAATGAAGATGGTTAGAGAGGAGAGAATGGGAAGAGAGTTCCAAGAAGAGGCTTAGAGGAAAGATTGATTAATTTATTCCAAAGAGTAGCTGGTATTTAGCTGAAAGTCTTGGCCTGGGCCTTTAAAGAGTGGCAAACAGGTCAAGAAAGTGTGTGATAATCCACTCTAGTGACTTTGTAGTCTAGTCCTTTGGCAATTGTATTGAATTTGTGTTTATTTAAAGGCAATGCACAAAACAGCAATTAAAATGTGTTAAGTGATGACTTAGCCAGAGGTACACTGTCCTTAATTTTTGGGAAATGTCACAGTATGAGGCAGAAACAAATGAATCATATACCTGCTCCAAAATGGAAAACTGATGCTATAATTTGAAAGGTCCTTAGACCTAATCCAGGAATCTGCTGGCCTCCTATTAACTTCTGCTCAAGCATATCTGTGAATTTTATTTTAAAAGCATTTAAAAAAATTTGTTTAACAGACTCACAAATATAGTGGACAATTTAGTGATAGACAGAGTGGAGGGAGCCTGGGAGAATGGGATGAAGGGTAAAAGAAGTACAAATTAGTAGCTGATGGATGGTTATGGGGATGAGGAACACAGCATAGGGAATGTAGTTAGCATTAATATGTTGACTAGGTGGAGGGTCAGGGGAGGGTGGGAGCAATTGGGAGGATTGTTTTATGAACTATATAAATGTCTAACCAATGTATTGTATACTTGAAACTAATTAAAATAAATAAATTTAAAAATATATATTTAAGAATATGAGTGGTCATCCAAATTCGGGGGTTCAAGGGGTTGAATTAGTGATGCTCTCCTGTTCTGTACTAAAATTTGGAACCAATTGGGAGATAAAGGAGCCAGGGGGATAGAGGTCAAATCAGTGACAGAGCTTGGAGAGTGGTTTAGGTGTATGGAAATAGTGAGACTGTAGTTCTGCATTAGATTGAAATAATCCCTCCAGGCCCTGGAGGTGTTGAGCCAGCATAGGTCCCACCTACAATGAGGGAACAGTAGTCAGCCTACACTTGGGTACCATATTGGACCCCTCTAGTGAAAGTTTTTAGTAACTGAGCCCAAGTCTGCCTCCTTGATCCTAGTTTTCAATGAAAGACTCTTCCACTCTTCCATTCTACACTAGAATCTTCATTTTGTAAAGACTGTCAGAAAGTGTGTGGTTTATGGTTACCCATAAAGAAATGCTGTGCAGCACAGAAATGATGGGAAGTTTATCCTGGTGTCTCATCCAAGAGCTTCATGGGACAGTATAATGATTTTTCCATGTCTCATTTTCCCAAGTAGATAGCTGAGACCTAAAATCATTTTCTTCTTATTCCTAACTGTGACATTCAATATTTGGGGAAAATACTTAGAATTGATGGTGTTTTTGAATCGCATAAACTTGTTTCATGTTGGTTTTAATCAAATATTTGGAATTTCAGCTGTTGAAGCAGAGGAGCATTGCAATTGAGGTCAAACTCTTGACTGATGAGCTTGATTTTTACTATTTTAGTCTCATATACTGATAGGGGCAAGATAGAACTTTTATCTTGAAGAACTATGGACCCAGTTTATTTTTTTAATTAAAGGCATCCTTTCTCAGGACAGCATTAATCCCAGACTGGCTGTTTGATGATTCTCAGATTTCTGTTGTATTATCAAGTGTTATCAAATTTGGAACAACTGGAACTCTCACACATTTCTTGTGGTTGGGGATGTTGTTACAAAATGGTATAGCAACTCTGGGAAATGATTTGGCATATTCTTATGAAGTTAAACATACATTTGTGATATGACTTAGCAATCCTA
Organism: Pteropus medius; assembly: GCF_902729225.1. Taxonomy (NCBI): domain Eukaryota; kingdom Metazoa; phylum Chordata; class Mammalia; order Chiroptera; family Pteropodidae; genus Pteropus; species Pteropus medius. The sequence continues at coordinate 860,543 of NW_024342542.1, read as the reverse complement.
CTCTGGATATTTACCTTAAAGAATAGAAATATGTTCATATAAAACCCTGTTTATGGATGTTCATAGTAGCTTTATTTGTGATATCCAAAATCTGGAAGCAAGCAGATGAATGAATAAACAATCTTTGGTATATTCATACAATGGAGTACTACTCAACGGTAAAAAAGGAATGAAGTGTTAATTCACATATTACTTGAGTGAATCTCAAAGGCATTATGCTGAGTGAGAGAAACCAGTCTAAAACGGTCACATATTGTATGGTTCCATTTATTTAATTTTGAAAAGACAAAACTCTAGTAATGGGAAACAAATCAGTAGTTTCTGGGGTTAGAAAGGGTGAAGGTATAACTGTCAAGGGATAATACAGGGAGTTTTCTTGAGAATGATAAAACTATTCAGTACCCTGATTGTGGTGGTGCTTACATGAATCTATATGTAGTTAAAATTCATAGAACTGTACACCAAAAGAAAAAAAATCTATTTTATTCTAAAACAATTTATAATGTAAAATTTTTTTAAAGCATCAAGAAAGTTTAAAAAAGAAGAAAAACAAGCCACAGACTGGGAGAGTGTATTTTCAAATCATGTATTTTAGTAAGGAACTTGTAACAAACTACATAAAGATCTCTTACAATTCAATGAGACAACCCAATTTAAACATGGCAGAAGATTTGAATGAATGAACATTTCACCAAAGAAGATATATGAATGGCCCTTAAGCACATAAAAAGATGCTCAACATTATTAAGCATTCAGGAAGTGCAAATTAAAACCACCACTAAACACTCTCTAAAATAGGTATAATCAAAAGGCAATAACAAGTGTTGTTGAGCATGTAAACAAACTATAACTCTCATACATTGCTGGTGGGGATTTAATTGGTACCATTTCCCAAATGGAAAACAGTTTGGCATTTATTTAAAATAGTAAACATGGATTTGCCATATGACAAAGCAGTTCCACTCCTGGGTATCTACCCTAAAGAAATGGAAATGTATGCCCGGGAGACTTGTATACAAATGTTCATAGCAGCATTATTCGTAATAGCAAAAAAGTGGAAACAACCCAAATGCTCATCAACTGGTGAATGTATAAACAAAATATGATATATCCATACAATAGAATACTATTCAGCAACAAAAAGTAATGAAATATTGATACCTTCTTTCCACATAGATGAACATTGAAAAAATTATGCTTGGTGAGAGAGACCAGACAGAAAATACTACATATTCTATGATTCCATTTTTATATGAAAAGTTCAGAAAGGTAAATATATAGACAGAAAGTAGATCAGTAGTTGCCTGGGGCTGGGAGTAGAAAACAGGGAGTAACTGCAAATAGAAATGCTCCAAAATTAGATTATAGTAATAGTTGTGCAACTCAGTGCATATACTAAAATCATTGAATTGTACACTTAAAATTGGTGAATTTTATGACATGTAAATTGTACCTCAATAATATTCTTTTAAAGAGTGAATATATTACTACATATTCAAAACAAGTAACAAAAACATTTGAATGAATTCTCCTTGAAACTAATATATTAGTGAAATAGCACAGATACATAATAAGTAGCAGAACAAGTAGAAAAAGATATTGACAAGGCTATAACATTCATTTTTCAAAACGAGAGTCACTTAAATGACCCCCAAACCTGAAAAGTCATTGTCACTTCTGAGATTCATTGCATTCTGTTTATTCGCTGAATTAGAAAGTTATCGCCATCTTTAAACACTGTGTAACTGGGTCTAGAATCATATGCTTTCTTGTCTCAGAATTTCATATGAAGCTTTATAACTCAGAACAACCCCTACAGTGCTGTAAACAAACCCCCAGTGGTGGCCAAACCGAACTGGTGATTATCTACTAGTAGCTCATATAAGGGAATATGAAGTCTTATTAGAGGAAAACAGTGCATCCATGCACCTGTTCCCCACCTTCTTAACAAAGTCTTACTAATAGAGACATCTTAATATTACAGTTGATGGATGGTTATCTAGAATTACAGCTAACTGAGTGTCCACTTGTTCAACTGTCCTCCCAACAACCTCAGTCATAAAAGCAGAAACTAGCACTGGACTAATAGGGGCTGGTTTCTTTAATGACCTCTTGGGATTTTTGAACCACATTTTGTCCATAGTTAAATTCCTTTCTCATACCACCAATCTTGGGGGACATATACATAAACTGTATGTAGGTTATTTTTTCTTTAAAAATTAGAAAAGTTGATAGTTGTATGCCATCAGCACAATATGCAAATACAGTTATGAAGTGAGTTTTTTTCATACCCACAAGTTGAAACAGTCTTAAATTTTTTTAATTGAAAAAGTCTTGAATATTTGCACCTTTGGAGTATACTATCTTGTTTTAAGCCACATCAGATGTCAAAGGAATTTCATCTATATCTGCTTTCTATAAAAGATCAAAACTAAATTTTTTCATGACATTAGTCATATATACCTATGAAATCAGTGATCCTCTCTTCATCAGCTGACATCTTATGTGCTGTTTTTGTGGCCCACATGCATAATAAGTTATTTATCTTTGTAATACTATAATGTTGATCCAGGAAAATCATCAATGCCTCTGTTGCTCTTCATTGATTTTTTGTGAACACTGAGTATTCTGAATTTAAAAAAAAAAATGTAATGTGTTTTAATTCCGTATAGGAATGACCTCTTTACAGTTCCCTTTCAGAGGATATCGTTCAGATATGGCAGATGAAAATACGCCATCCACGTTTTCTTCATGTCCTTATTCTAATAATTTCTTATTCTTTATTGAAGTGGAAGACATTAAACATGAACTTCATATCATAGCAATGACTGCCCTTTTGCACCTTGGACTACAGTGGTAATAAATATGGATCTAAAATGTTTGAGGAGTTACTTAAACTCTACCTTGAATTGGCAGTATATCCTGTTGCTTGGTATATTTTTGGTTAAAAGTATCAGGACACTGTTAAATTTGTATCTGCTGTGGTGTTTTTGTTGCCGTGTTTTACTACAAAGGGCAGCATCATTACCTTCACTATTTCCATTTTATCCTTATTTATTTATTATTATTTTTATTTTTTTAAGTTTATTGGGGTAACATTGGTTAATACGATTATATAATATTTGGGTGTACATTATAATTTGACATCTATATATTCTATTGTGTGATTACCACCCAGAGTCCAGTTTCCTTCAGCTACCATATATTTGATCCCCTTTACCCACTTCATCCTCACCTAACTCCCCTATATTTGAGCCCCTTTACCCTGTCTACCTTTTCCCTCCTCCCCCACCCCCTACCCTCTGGTAACCACTAGTCCATTGTCCATGTCCCTGAGTCTCTGTTTGTCCTGTTCATTTCTTGCTTTTAGGTTTATATCCTACATATAAGTGATATCATGTGATTTTCAACTTTTTCAGTCTGGCTTATTTTGCTTAGCATGATTATCTCGAAGTCGATCCAAGTTGTCACAAATGGTAGTATTTCATCTCTTCTTATGACTGAGTAACATTTCATTGTATATATGTACCACAGCTTCTTTAGCCAATCATCTATCATAGGACACTTCAGTTGCTTCTATGTCCTGGCCACTGTGAATAGTGCTGCTATGAATATCAGTGTGCAAATATCTTTTCGGATATGGGTTTTTAAGTGTTTGGGGTAAATACCCAGTAGAAGGATTGCTGGTCCATTTAATCTTTAATATAGATGCATTGGGCCCAGGTAGGGAGGGAAAAATTTTAAAAGTACTATATAAAAACAATATCCATCACCTAATAACACTTCTAGATATGATGATGATGGTTACTGGGGGAAAGTGTGAGGGCATTTCCTGTAATTGAGGAAATTTGTCTGCAAATATAAACCACTTATAGGGAAAAAAACTCCTCTGTTTCTCCTCTGCTTTCAGTACTCACACTGGACACTTCTATGACTATATGTGTGGGAGTTTTCTCACACCAATCAATTCAACTCTGCTGGATACTGACTGAGTGTCCCACAATTTTATTCAATTCTGACACTGTCTACACGGAAATAGTATCAGATTCCACAAGTTAAGAGCTCAGTACTACAAGACTGCTGCCTTTCCCACTTCAAAGGCCAGTCGCAAGTCCAGGTTGTGACTTGTACTTTGACCAACTGGCTATAAGTCAGAGATTTCCCATAAACCCCTCCTTGGACTTGATCATTTGCTAGAATAACCCAAAGAATTCAGGAAAAACCATTTACTTGTTATATTGCTGGTTTGTTATAAAAATGAATAACTCATAAACATCCACATGGAATAGATGGATAGGTATGTGGGAAGGAACACTGAGTTTCCATGCTCTCTGAGTGTGCCACTCTCCCAGTATCTCCACATGTTCACCAAGTCAGAAGCTCTCTGGACCCCTATACTTGTGAGATTTTCACAGAGGCTCCATTACATAGGCATGATTAATTAAATCATTGTCTATTGGCGATTAACTCAACCTCTAACCCCATTCGCCTGCCTGAGAGGTCAGGAGTGGGGTTGAAAGTTCCAACCCCCTAATCCTCTGGCAACCAGCTCCCATCCTGAGGCTAATCTAGGACCCTCCATCTACCATTCATTTATTTGCATACAAAAAGACTCTTATCACTTTCCAACTTTCCGAAGGTTTTAGGAGCTGTATACCAGAAAACTGGGATGAAGACCAAATATATATCTTATTATAAATCACAATATCACACCTCCTCTTTTGTTAGTCATAGTCATTGTGAGGAACCTGTACTACCATGGTTAAGTTTTTTAGTTAGTTCTGCTAATAATGAGACTAATACAGGTAAGAAACTGAATTATGTGAAGCAACTATTGATTTGAGAGGAGAGTCTTCTGTAAATGATTTATTTTGGTTTCCTGATGAAGACATTTAAGTTAAGTTATGTGAAAGGTAGCTTTCTCCAGATTCTATAAAAAATCCTGATGAGTGTTGAAGGGCCATGGAATTACCTCTGTCATATAAAAATCTTCATCAGAAAATAACTGCCTGTTGACATAAAAACAAACCTGTACAGAACTTTTATAAGAATTTGAGCCAAACAGGGGATATATCTGCAAGCAAGATCTCAACAGACTGAGAAAAATGCTTCCAAGAAATGGAATTTGCAGCTTCTTTTATGCATGTGGAATTCATGAGGGAACTAAGGAAGTTTATTTGAAGGTGGGAAAAGCAAGGTGGGGATTGAATTAGGGGATAGTTAAGATTAAGTGCTCTCTTGAGGGTGGTCATACTTTAGAAGGAGGTGTCTGAAAAGAGACATTTCAAAGGTGAGTTAAACTAGATGCACAGAAATAATAAACAGGGCTTGCTTAAGGCAAAGATAAGCCTTTTACTAAAGAAGTTACATGCCTGGGGCGTGACTACCCACCATGACCTGCCCAGTTAGTAATTTATAATCAGATCATACTGTGAGGTAACTTTTCACAGAACCCCGTTTTCATCTACAATTCCTACTTTTGGTCGTAAATCAGTCCGAAGGATACATTGGTGACCAACCTTTTGGTCCAATAGTGTGGTCTCACAGAGCTAGGAAGATTTATTCCTAGGAAGTCTCAGTAATGACTTCATCTTGTTGAATACTGGGGATGGGGCAATATTATATCCTTGGGATGTGGGTTAAACCCAAATTTTTCCCAAAAAGGAAGGGCAGGTAAATGGAAGGCAATCAGGTCTTATTTTTCATTGCAGAAAAAGAACACTCTAAATCATTTCTATCCTGTGAACTATCATATTCCAAGTTTTGCCTTCTATCTCAATTTTCTGTATCTGGCATCTAGTATAACATTCACATAAACCATAAAAAGAGTATGGAAAGTTATCTTATACATCTTCTTTAGCTTGGCAATATTGTAAGATGTCTCCTTTCAGTGTCAGTTCATAAGTCCATCTATTTAAGTCCAGCTTAAATGCACTGTCATGCATGAAATGTTAAAACTGAAAAAAAAAATTGGGTTTGCCAGGGAGCTTGGGAGACCCAATTGGCTGTCTTGAGTTTCCCATAGCCTTGACTATTTGTTTAATTTGCAACTATTGTTTACCCATACAGTATCCCCTAGAATATTTTTCATCACTTATTTTACACTACAATATAACAGAAAAACCTCAAATCTTTTGAGGTATTCTAGGGGCCCTTCTGGAATATTACAGAGTTAGTCCTACGTATATTTAGATTTTAACTCTTAAAACCTAAATTTCTAATGAAAACTAAGAAGTAAGCAATTAACATTATTTCGCTTGGCAAATTTATGAAGACATTTTACAACCTCTAAAAACATATTTTATAGATGTCAAAGTCAATTATTAACATGGACTTATTTTTGTAAACCTGGGTAAAATATAAATATTATATTTAATATCAATAACTTGAAAGACATATCTGTTCTACTTAAATCAGCAAACTTAAACTTTTATTTACTAAGGATTAATCTTAGATTATGTGAACTTGGAAAGCATTTAAGTTAGTTTCTATATTTCTGAGAATTTTAGAATATTCAATCTTTAAAAGTGCTTGCCTTTAAATTAATTTTAACAATACCATCATAGGTAAAAAATTATTTCACATTTACAACATACATATATAGATACACACAGACAGACACAAATGGGGACCTTTCAGCCACAAGAAAAACTCACTAGTTTATAAAAGAACAGTTGGATTCAAATTTTGTTTGAGGCATTTACAATTTACATCTGTCATTGACTTGTCAAGTTCCAAATTTTCCCTTTTAAAATAAGGACAGCCATTTTTAATACCTCAAAGAATTAGGTTGACAACTAAATGATATCATAATAGGTTGATCCATTTATCTAAATCCTCTTTTTGAAGCTTGGAGAGGTCAATTAAATATGCTTTTCATTGTTTTGCCTAATTTTATAGCTGACTTTTTTCTAATCGTGCATACAAAAGAATAATTTAGAAGTATCAAAGAGTGTTCATCTCGGTTATCTTAGTATTAATGGGAGACTGACTGTCATGGGCTTTTCCAGCCTGGGAGACATGATTTCCAATGTTAATTTTGAGATCTGTAGAGTCTGAACAAACTTATAGGAAAGACCAGCTTTTATGTACATCTTCAGACAAGCCAAAAGCCAAATGCCATGGACATCCCTATAGGACCACTTTAAACCCTAGAAGAAATTTTTCCACAGGCAACTTCACAAAGATCTCAGTCACCTAAGAATACCTGAGCGAAGGCCAATGAGAACCTACCAGATGGTGCTAGAACTTGTTTCAAAGATACTGGCCCCTCTCTTGGGCCCCTTTTTCTTGGAGTGAACTCATTCTAGGGCACCCTGCCCTTCTCAGGGCTCCCACTGGCTTCTCCAGGATTGGTTTCATTACTGCATTAGATGGCTCCTGGTGACCATCTCCACTACTCTGTAGGATTTGGGGATCCGCAACAACTGTTATGACCCCATTGGTTATTCGGGTTGGGCAAGCAAGCGTCCTTTCTCTTTTGGAGCTAAAGAGAGTTCAGTCTCTCATTTAACCTGCAAAGATTTTGTTCAGAGTCTCAGTGAGCAATCCAATAAAAAGCCAAAATTAAAAGCAGCAACCCATTGTTTTTTCTTTTTCCTGGGGTATCTCAACCCATACCCACCTTTAGGATTTTCTAAGAACAGTTCAAATAAAGTCATGGCCTGCTAGTTAAAGCAAGGAAGCCCAGGATTCTGAAAGTGAACTCACCCCAGTTCACCCGATGTGAAGTGGGTTGCCAGTGGGGCACAATGGGTACTTGCTTGTACCTAGCATCGGGTCTGAGTCCATAGAGTGGCCCTGGTGGGCTTCTTCAGAATCCTCCCGATCGTACTGAGTAAATGTCAATGTAAGAAATGTCCAAACCTGTTGAGAATTTTTATAAGAGTTTATTTGAGCCAAAACTGAGGACAGTTGCCTGGAAGCAAAATCTCAAATTCTCTGAAGAAAAATGCTTCCAAGAAATGACAGTTTGTAGCTTCTTTTATGCATGTGGAATTAAGGAGGGAACTAAGTAATATTACAAAAAGTTGGGAGACAGCAAGGTGTGGGTCTGATTACAGGATAGTTAATATTAAGTGCTCTCTAAATGATGGTCATGCTTTAGAAAGAGGGTCTAAAAGGGGCATTTAAAAAGATGTGTTAACCTAGATATGCAGAAACGATGGACAGGGCTTACTTAAGGCAAAGATAAGCTTTTTACTAAAGAAGGTACATGCCCGGGGCATGACTACCTACCATGACCTGCCTGGTAAGGAATTTATGATCAAATTACCCTGTGAGGTTACTTTTCATAGGACCCCTTTTTCATCCACATGCCTAACTAAGGAGTGAAATAAAAAAAAAACTATTAAATTTGATCTGGAGTGGAGAGCAAACTCCTGAGAGCCCTTAGCAGCTGTCTTGCTACCAGCAACAATTACCATCAGAGCTTGGAAGGAGCCATGGCTGCCACAGCCAGCCTCTGTCACCATCTCTATCACTACAACCATGAAGAGTAGGGCTGAGACCCAGTGGATTCCTGACATACTTCCACAATGCTGTAACTACTCAATGTGGCTCCATGGGTAGAGGTGGAGGCAGTGGCAGCCCCCTGGTCATTGCAGTGAAGGTTCGGGGAAATAAGTAAAATGGTTCAGTGTAAGAAACATGTTTTCATCCACAGAAATGACACCAAATAATATGCATTTGTACACCAGCCTGCCATACGTAGAGTAACCTCCAGGAAGCACCTTCCCGGTATAGGAGGTAGAGAAACTATAGAATTCAATGTCATTAAAGGAGAAAAGGGTGAAGAGGCAGCAAATGTTGCAGGCCTTTGTGGATTTCTAGTGCCAGGCAGTAAATAAGCAGCAGAGAGAGTATAACCATTGTAGACATTATTGACGTTATGGAGGTCCACCGTGTGTTTACCAGCAAACTTATTTTAATAAAAAGAATGGGGGAAAGAAAGAGGGATTGTAGAGTGCCCCTGAATGCCAGGCCCAACAGCATGCACAACTTACCCCACGTGGAAACCTTATGGATGTTATCCAGAGTATTCCAATCCTGTGCAGAGAGAAGCTATGAGTATTTCCTGATGACCAGGGTGAAAGAGAACAAGGTTGACCAGGGAGATAGATCACCTATTGTGGTTATAGACCATGACTCAGGGCCCTTCCTCATAGGACATCGATGAAGAGGATGAGGAAAATCAAGGAAGAGACCCAAGGTCAGCAGCCACCTCAACATAGGTGCCCCCACAACTTCAGTTACCAACATAGACTCCCAGAAAACCCTAAACCACAAGATGACTAAGTCACCTCTGAGGCTGAGCAGGAAGAGACTGAGTAAGTAAGGAATTACAATCTCTACCATCATCTGGATTAGTCACCTAACAAAGAAATGAATATGAAATTTCAGCAATAAGACCTGAACAAAAGATTGTTGCTAAAGACCTCAAGTGTTTGCTTTGTGCCCATTAGTCAGAAAATTAGAACTATCTCCATTGTGGGGTTTTTATTATTTTTCTCTAAAGATACATCTTTTTAGTAATAACCAATGTGTTTTTTGAAGTCTGGTGTTTTTCATACACCTTTAAAGGTTTGAAAAGTGTTTAATATCAGGTCAACTTGGTGTTATCAAGAACCTCATTTTTAATTTGTAATAAAATTTTACAACTTGATTTTTTCACAGAAATCAGCAAACTGCAAATATATATTAATACAAGTTTAATAATAGTAATGATAAAGCACTACAGAGGCAGAGTTTGACTTAAAGAACTCTAAGTTTTTCCTAGATTTTATATATTATTTGTTCTTTAGCAATGTTTTGTGAGTTCTCATATGTCTTGGTGATAAGAGACAGTATAGAGCATATACACAGAATATAGTAAATATTGTTCATTCATTTTCTCATGTAACTTTCTCTGTAAATGGCAAAATGGGATGGAGGAACATTTTACCATTCTATCTTTTACTATTGCTAGTAAAGAACTGAATATAGAGAGAAATCTCAAACTTTCTTCCTAAGAGAGAAGTATAGAAAGTGGTGGTTATTTTATGGTTTTTTTTTTTTTTCACATTTCAATGACTTTTACTTGGGCATGTGTGACTCATGTCCAGGATCAGGGGAGCAACATTCCTTCTTCGCTCATGGAATTGAATGCTTATAAATGACTTTGTTGGGGGGTGGTTCCTAATGGGAAAACCCTACTAAGAAGGAATGAGACTTAAAGACTTACAGCTAATAATTTTAGCTATATCATAGCCATGGGCCCAAGGAGCCAGCTCCACAGTCCTTGAATCATGACTACAAAATGTGCACTGTGGTGTTTAGCCCCTCAAGGGACGTAATTACTTTCTCCATGATATCCAGTTCTTGAAATGACCTAAACAAAAGCATTTCTTTTCCTCCCTTCCTCTGGTATGTGGCAAAGCAAATTGCATTTGTAGCAACTAGAAATTCTCGCGGCCTGGTCCTTGTTGGCAAGTAGCAGCAGAACTGGTCTGAGGGCTGCTGTTGGCGCAAATCAAAGAGCTCAAATGTTCTGCTTTGTGCTGTCCTTGGCAGGAAAAAAAAACTGTCTCTTATCCCATCTTCCTTCACCAAAAGCCTGAGAAATGTGATGTTATCAGTTGTTAAAAGTACTCAGTGCCATAATAACCATAAAAGGTACTGTCCTATCTTATCCTCCTGGTGGCTGGGGGACTTAAACCAGAGAGTAGATGAGTGCTTAACCCTTTTGAAGGACTGTGCAGTTTGCTCCTAAAACATACGTGCTTCACCTGGGCTCTAAGGTTACTTTTGAGTTTCTTAGTTGTTGCAAATCATCCATACCATTATTTTTGTGCTCTCTGTCCTTCCACAGGCCTGATACTTTTTTTCCCATTCTGTTTCAGGGCTAATCGTCGGGGTGATTCTGAGGTACGGCACCCCTGCCACCAGTGGCCATGACAAGTCACTCAGCTGCACTCAGGAAGACAGGGCCTTCAGCACCTTATTAGTTAATGTCAGTGGGAAGTTCTTCGAATATACCCTGAAAGGAGAAATCAGCCCTGGCAAGATCAACAGTGTAGAGCAGAATGATATGCTGAGGAAGGTGAGCTGGGGGCTCTCAGCCTTTGTTGTCCTGACATGGTTTTTTGATTTTCCAATTTGGTCTTGACCTTGTGGAGAGAAATCCTTTCAAACTCCTCGAGCATCGGTAGCATTGCTGGCTCTGTTTTTCTAGGAAACTTTTGGGTTATGATGAGGAGAAGAAGGAACCAGATTTGAACTTGATCCTTTCATTTTTGCTAGGATCAGTAGATGATGTGGGCCACCGATGGTGCAGTGGGTTTGTACATCCCCACTCGGCTCATCTCTCCAACCGCCAGCTTTTCTTTACTACGTCTCTTGTTATGGTTTAGAAATGAGTTTGTTTTTTTCTTAAGGTCGATTTCACTTTTAGCTTGTTTATTCAGTGTTCAGAAGTATAATTCTTAGTTCTTCATGATTCTTTTGCCATATTCTATGAATATTTATCAAGTGCTCACTCTCATTGGTGATTGATGCCAAAGGCTTAATGATTCTTTGGAGGGAGAATGTCTTGTTGTCTTAGAATTTGAGTCTAAACATTGGTTTTCTTTTGATGTTAGGAGTAGTCCTTTCTCCACAGCAAAAAGGACTATATATCTCCTCATTCTGGTGATTTCCAGGATAAGAAAGAGATCTGTACAGGCATACCTTGTTTTATTGTGCTTCACTTTATTGAGCTTTGCAGGTGTTGTATTTTTAACAAATCAAAGGCAGGACTCTCCACCTGCAAAAAGATTATAACTTGCTTTATTGCAATACTCATTGTAGTGGTCTGGAACCAAACTTGCAATATCTCCGAGGTATGCCTATATGTATCCTCATACATTCTATTGCCTTATAGACTTGGGCTTATCTGCAGGAAGGCTTCTGTATAAGGTCTAGGGGATCCAAGTTGTGGGAGCCCCTTTTAATATGGAACAAAGCTAATGTATGTGAAAGCTTGCAGTCAAAGACAGAGTGTAGCCTGTGTTCCAAAAATTAAATTATTATTGTTCTCAGGATCTACCCTGATCCTTAAAGAAAATTATTCTCCACTTTGAGTGTTCAACATGCCTGCCTACTCTGTGTCCTTAATGGCAGTCCTAGTGAGCTCTTTGCTTTCAACCTTTCATAAGAATGCATGAGATTTCCATAAACATTTGTGGAACTATATCCAACTGAGAAAGATGCCCAGTGTAAATACCATTATAATGACTGTTTTGCAATGGCCATGTGAGTCCTTTATATTGGATAGGATAGAGGAAAAAGGGAAAAGACTCTAACTCATTTCCATCTTTTAGATCATAATAGAAGATGAAGCTGACTTTCATTCTCTTTAGAAAATATTTATTCAAATACCTTCTGTTTAAACTTTTTCAGTACAAAGCAAAGGTGGGAGAACACAGACTGAGATTATTGTCATTCATTGAGAGGTAAAGAAGCATGTTGAGGCAGCTTGGTTGCAAAGAGTATTGGAGTGAGTGTCAGGAAACTCTTGTGCTGGTTCATACATTACCGGGTTTGATGACTTCCAGAATCTCACTCTCTTTGGCTCCAGTGTCCTCATACTGTACAAGTATTGTCCAGGGTCTGTTCTCATCATGACATTTCCTGCTTTTCAGACTACTCTTATCTTCAGCAAGAAAATAGAATAAAATATAATTTTGAGAGAACCATTCTACTTTTAATTAGGCCGATTAACATTTCCAGTTTCTAAAGAGAAATGCTGGCTTTACTTTTAATAATTAGAATGAAGATTTAAAATAATTGAATTAAGAGCCAATTAATCTACCAACACGAACAAATTCTTTAAAAAGATTAGGAGTTTTATAGGATACTTAATTCTTTTCTGGGTGTGAAAAGACTTTGCTGTCTAATGGTTTCAGATTGATTTCCCTATATCAAACCTACAGATAATTTTAATCCTCTTGGAGCTGCTGAATTTATGTTGATGTTTAGGAAGCCACTAGCATTATGTATCACAAAAGGCTGGCTACTTAAAAGAGGCTTACCTTTGGTAGAGCATTATGTCTATTAAATGATTCTGTGGGAGGATCCAGAAAATTAATAAAGAATCATGACTGCATCTTTTATTGCAATTGAGCCTTTATAAAGATTTGAATAAAAAAATCAGTATGTTTTTATTTCTTGTTTAAAATAATTGATCAGAAGCTTTTTGTGAGTTATCAACATTGTGTTGAACTCTTGTGTCTTAATATATATTAAACAGCACACCAAGGGCAAGGGTCAGAAGTGCTATGTGGAGAAGAACATGCCAGTCCACAGGGGAGCTGTGGCTTCTGTCCTGTGATGAGTTCACATTTATGTAATTTGCTTTAAATATTCAGACTTTAGACAATGGCTTAAAATATTAAGCAAATATTATAGCACCAATTAGTATTAAACTAAAAATTAGCTTTTTTCTTTTTAAAATTTTAGGTAACATTTGATCCAGAGGTCTTT